>NC_012877.2:30288763-30331649 GCF_000003195.3 Sorghum bicolor
ATGCTGCTCATACCTCGAACGTCCTGATGTGCACAAACCATGCAACTATCTTGCACCAAAACTATTACTATCTCCAACTGGACCGAAGCGAGATCCATATGATACACTTTATCTATTAGTTCCATCGGGTTTGTCGAAATTGATTTCTAAGCATATGGTACGTTCCATGCAAACCGTGCACCTATCTTGCATCAAGATTAGAACTATCTCCAAACAGACAGAACCAAGATTCCACTTGAGCCTCTTCACCGAGGAGTACCATCTTGTGCGTCCAAAATAGTTTCTGAGCCTATGGTGCATTAGGCACAAATCGCGTACATATCTTGCACCGAAACTAACACTATCTCCAAAGAGACCTAAGTGAGATTCTATATGACACATGACATCTAGTAGTTCTATTGGATGCTTCCAAATATATTTCGAAGCATATGGTACGTTCCATGCAATTCGTGCACCAATCTTGCATCAAGATTAGCACTATCTCCAAACAAAAGCAAACTGAGCTTCCACTTGAGCCCCTTTTCTCAGGAGTATCATCAGGTTCATCCAAAATGGTTTCTTTGCCTATGATGCATTAGGCGCAAACTGTGTACCTATCTTGCACCAAAACTAACTCTGTCTCCAAACAGAGCGAAGCGAGATTCCATATGACACATGTCATCTAGGAGTTCTATTGGGGTGTGTCCAAATGGATTTATTAGCATATGGTATGTTCCATGCAAACCATGCACCTATCTTGCATCAAGATTAGCACAATCTCCAAACAGATCGAAACGACCTTCCACTTGAGCCTCTTCACCTAGGATTATCATCGGGTACTTCCATAATGGTTTCTGAGCCTATGGTGCATTATGCGCAAACCATGCACCAATCTTGCACCTAAACTAACACTGTCTCCAAATAGATTGAAGCAAGATTCCATATGACACACATGATCTAGGAGTTCTATCGGGTGCATCCAAATTGATTTCCGAGAATATTATATGTTCCATGCAAACCGTACACCTATCTTTCATGAAGATTAGCACTATCTACAAACAAACCGAACCGAACTTTCACTTGAGCCTCTTCAACTAGGAGTACCATTGGGAACTTCCACAACGATTTCTTGGCCTATGGTGCACTAGGCACAAACTATGCAACTATATTGCACCAAAACTAATACTATCTCTAACTGGACCGAAGCGAGATTCCGTATGATACACTTCATCTATTAGTTCCATCTGGTTTGTTCAAATTGATTTATGAGCATATGGTATGTTCCATGCAAACCGTGCACCTATCTTGCATCAAGAGTAGAACTATCTCCAAACAGACACAACCAAGATTCCACTTGATCCTCTTTACCGAGGAGTACCATCGTGTGCGTCCAAAATAGTTTCTAAGCCTATGGTGCATTAGGCACAAAAGGTGTACCTATCTTGCACCGAAACTAACACTATCTCCAAAGACACCGATGTGAGATTCTATATGACACACGTCATCTAGGAGTTCTATTGGATGCTTAGAAATATATTTCGAAGCATATGGTACGTTCCATGCAATTCGTGCACCTATCTTGCATCAATATTAGCAATATCTCCAAACAAAGCAAACTGAGCTTCCACTTGAGCCCCTTTACCCAGGAGTATCATCGGGTTCATCTAAAATGGTTTCTTAGCCTATGATGCATTAGGCGCAAACTGTGTACCTATCTTGCACCAAAACTAACTCTGTCTCCAAACAGACCGAAGCGAGATTCCATATGACACATGTCATCTAGGAGTTCTATTGGGGTGTGTCCAAATGGATTTCTTAGCACGTCATCTAGGAGTTCTATTGGGTGCTTCCAAATATATTTCGAAGCATATGGTACGTTGGATGCAATTCGTGCACATATCTTGCATCAAGATTAGCACTATCTCCAAACAAAGCAAACTGAGCTTCCACTTGAGCCCCTTTACCTAGGAGTATCATCGGGTGCATCCAAAATGGTTTCTAATCCTATGATGCATTAGGCGCTAACTGTGTACCTATCTTGCACCAAAACTAACTCTGTCTCCAAACAGACCAAAGCGAGATTCTATATGACACATGTCATCTAGGAGTTCTATTGGGGTGCGTCCAAATGGATTTCTTAGCATATGGTATGTTCCATGCAAACCGTGCACCTATCTTGCATCAAGATTAGCACTATCTCCAAACAGATCGAACCGACCTTCCACTTGAGCCTCTTTACCTAGGATTCTCATCGGGTGCTTCCATATTGGTTTCTGAGCCTATGGTGCATTATGCGCAAACCATGCACCAATCTTGCACCTAAACTAACACTGTCTCCAAACAGATTGAAGCGAGATTCCATATGAGACACTTGATCTAGGAGTTCTATCGGGTGCGTCCAAATTGATTTCTGAGAATATGGTAGGTTCCATGCAAACCGTACACCTATCTTTCATCAAGATTAGCACTATCTCCAAACAGACCGAACCGAGCTTTCACTTGAGCCTCTTCACCGAGGAGTACCATCTTTTGCGTCCAAAATAGTTTCTGAGCCTATGGTGCATTAGGCACAAATCGCGTACATATCTTGCACCGAAACTAACACTATCTCCAAAGAGACCTAAGTGAGATTCTATATGACACATGACATCTAGTAGTTCTATTGGATGCTTCCAAATATATTTCGAAGCATATGGTACGTTCCATGCAATTCGTGCACCAATCTTGCATCAAGATTAGCACTATCACCAAACAAAAGCAAACTGAGCTTCCACTTGAGCCCCTTTTCTCAGGAGTATCATCGGGTTCATCCAAAATGGTTTCTTAGCCTATGATGCATTAGGCGCAAACTGTGTACCTATCTTGCAGCAAAACTAACTCTGTCTCCAAACAGACCGAAGCGAGATTCCATATGACACATGTCATCTAGGAGTTCTATTGGGGTGTGTCCAAATGGATTTATTAGCATATGGTATGTTCCATGCAAACCATGCACCTATCTTGCATCAAGATTAGCACAATCTCCAAACAGATCGAAACGACCTTCCACTTGAGCCTCTTCACCTAGGATTATCATTGGGTACTTCCATAATGGTTTCTGAGCCTATGGTGCATTATGCGCAAACCATGCACCAATCTTGCACCTAAACTAACACTGTCTCCAAATAGATTGAAGCAAGATTCCATATGACACACATGATCTAGGAGTTCTATCGGGTGCGTCCAAATTGATTTCCGAGAATATTATATGTTCCATGCAAACCGTACACCTATCTTTCATGAAGATTAGCACTATCTACAAACAAACCGAACCGAACTTTCACTTGAGCCTCTTCAACTAGGAGTACCATTGGGAACTTCCACAACGATTTCTTGGCCTATGGTGCACTAGGCACAAACTATGCAACTATATTGCGCCAAAACTAATACTATCTCTAACTGGACTGAAGCGAGATTCCGTATGACACACTTCATCTATTAGTTCCATCTGGTTTGTTCAAATTGATTTCTGAGCATATGGTATGTTCCATGCAAACCGTGCACCTATCTTGCATCAAGAGTAGAACTATCTCCAAACAGACACAACCAAGATTCCACTTGAGCCTCTTCACCGAGGAGTACCATCGTGTGCGTCCAAAATAGTTTCTAAGCCTATGGTGCATTAGGCACAAACCGTGTACCTATCTTGCACCGAAACTAACACTATCTCCAAAGAGACCGATGTGAGATTCTATATGACACACGTCATCTAGGAGTTCTATTGGATGCTTAGAAATATATTTCGAAGCATATGGTACGTTCCATGCAATTCGTGCACCTATCTTGCATCAAGATTAGCAATATCTCCAAACAAAGCAAACTGAGCTTCCACTTGAGCCCCTTTACCCAGGAGTATCATCGGGTTCATCTAAAATGGTTTCTTAGCCTATGATGCATTAGGCGCAAACTGTGTACCTATCTTGCACCAAAACTAACTCTGTCTCCAAACAGACCGAAGCGAGATTCCATATGACACATGTCATCTAGGAGTTCTATTGGGGTGTGTCCAAATGGATTTCTTAGCACGTCATCTAGGAGTTCTATTGGGTGCTTCCAAATATATTTCGAAGCATATGGTACGTTGGATGCAATTCGTGCACATATCTTGCATCAAGATTAGCACTATCTCCAAACAAAGCAAACTGAGCTTCCACTTGAGCCCCTTTACCTAGGAGTATCATCGGGTGCATCCAAAATGGTTTCTTATCCTATGATGCATTAGGCGCTAACTGTGTACCTATCTTGCACCAAAACTAACTCTGTCTCCAAACAGACCAAAGCGAGATTCTATATGACACATGTCATCTAGGAGTTCTATTGGGGTGCGTCTAAATGGATTTCTTAGCATATGGTATGTTCCATGCAAACCGTGCACCTATCTTGCATCAAGATTAGCACTATCTCCAAACAGATCGAACCGACCTTCCACTTGAGCCTCTTTACCTAGGATTCTCATCGGGAGCTTCCATATTGGTTTCTGAGCCTATGGTGCATTATGCGCAAACCATGCACCAATCTTGCACCTAAACTAACACTGTCTCCAAACAGATTGAAGTGAGATTCCATATGAGACACATGATCTAGGAGTTCTATCGGGTGCGTCCAAATTGATTTCTGAGAATATGGTATGTTCCATGCAAACCGTACACCTATCTTTCATCAAGATTAGCACTATCTCCAAACAGACCGAA
Source organism: Sorghum bicolor (assembly GCF_000003195.3). NCBI lineage: Eukaryota > Viridiplantae > Streptophyta > Magnoliopsida > Poales > Poaceae > Sorghum > Sorghum bicolor. The sequence goes on from NC_012877.2 coordinate 30,293,473, forward strand.
CCGAGCTTTCACTTGAGCCTCTTCACCTAGGAGTACCATCGGGAACTTCCACAAAGATTTATGAGCCTATAGTGCACTGGGCACAAACCATGCAACTATCTTGCACCGAAACTAATACTATCTCCAACTGCACCGAAGCGAGTGTCGAGGATATCAGTAAGGGGTATCCTAACTGATGCACATAATGAGATTGCCCGTACACAGATCGAGGCCCTCAACTCGACGTTCCAATCAAACGCACGTACAACCATCGACGACTACGACCTCGAAGAGGGAGAGGACGTCGAGCGAATCGATCAGGGCTCGAGCACTAACTACCGTCGAATACGGACATAGGCTCGAGAGAATCAGGAGGCGTCGAACGCAAGGACGCCGCCCACCGCCTGACGCGCGCACGGGAACCAGGGCATTTAATGCGCCTGTCGCTTTCCCACCTAAGACGCCAGTCATGGGAAGCGCGACAGGGAACAGGCACCCGTCCCGTCATTCTTTTTGCATCCTTCCCCACCAAACGACCCAGAGCGTGTCAGGACGCGGGAAGCGGGGATGGAACGTCTAATAAGGACCCGACAACCAAGGTCAGCGCTCCGGATATCAGATCGTTACAGGGCGTCCAACCCTCGACCAGACATGTTCCCTTCTTGGGGAAGGGTTGGGTGTCGACTGACAACTCTGCAACTACCCCGACGCACCCGCCGCTATACCGTACAGGCGTGCAACCGGTGAACCAGTCCAAGGCGGCGCACAGAGCGGGATATCGGGGCATGCGTAATCATCATCAAGCTACCAGGACGGGACGGCTCGAATCCATGCCCGTACGGAGGCCTCGAGTAGGTCCGCGCGCCATGCCTCTATCGACCCCTATTCTGACACCTATACTTGTACCCTGGGCTTCTCCTTGGAACTATAAAAGGGGAAGCCCGGGAGCGAACTAGGGGATCACGCAACACTTCACCCACATGTAGAAGAGTCTTCATACTCCATCCCAGTTCATACGCACTTGTATTCACCCCCGTACAAGCACTTAGGTTCGAGATAATACAAACTCCCCTCCCCCGCTGGACATAGGGCCTTCTCTTGCCCGAACTAGGATAAATCTTTGAGTCTTCTTGCATCACCATCTGGAAAAGGGAGCACGCAAACAAATTCACTCGTTGGTGTGACCCCCCGTGGGGTAAACACCGACAGTTGGCGCGCCAGGTAGGGGTCCTGCACGTTTTTTCATCGATTTCCCATTCCTTTCCAGATGGCCACTCTCGCCTCGCCGATTCCGCGCTCCACGGTGGTTTGGTTTGGGAGTCTCGAGTTCATGTCTACTGGCTCCGGCTACGATATGATCTTGCTCTCGATCAAAGGACCGGGAGGAGCCCGCGTTGCGCCAGCACGGTTGAGGGCCCCGAGACGCCCTCACCACCACGCCTCCCCGCCCAAGAAGAGGCGTGGACAGCACCATCGTCGCCCCTCTGCCTCGTCACGACCAGCGGTTCGCGCTAGGCAGGAGGTGACACAGGAGTCGGCAGCACCGCGCGCCGGAACCGTGGGCATGCCGGCTTAGCATCACACGACGACGAGAGGTGACGCGCCCCGCGCGCTCTCCCCCACCGCTAGGTTACTTCCACATGGGTTGTTCACTCCAAGAAGGGCACTGCCGTTCGGATTGGACAACGCCGTGGCGTCGCTCGCCAGGGCGATATGCCCAAACGCCCGGACGTATGTGGAGAGACCAATGGTCCTCCCACGTGACTCCGAAGCACAGCAGCCGATGTCCGAACTGCCGGATTTGTCCCAGGTACGAGGCCTCCGTCGCCTAGGCCCTGGACGATACATGATCACCTCGCCCAGGCAACAGCTACTGGAGGACGGACGCGGATGTTTCTACGCCGTCGAGCCGGACTCTGACTCTGAGACCGATAGCTACGACCCTACTAGGGAATGCTGTCACATCGACGGGGCGGTAGAGACTACCGACGAGACGCAGGATGCTGCTGCTGGCGGTCGAGCCCCTGCAGCAATGGAGGACCCCAGGACGCCTGGGAACGGCGGACATGTCGACCCACTTCCACAGGAAGACAGGGCTGCGCAGCTTGCGCAGCTACGAGAGCTCAAGACAAAGCTTGATGAAGATCGTGAGCGCCTCGTCATGCTCGAGCAAATCCTTGAGCAAGACCTGCCTTACCCGCCGGGCGGAAGTGTCCGTAGAAGGGCTCGAGAAGTGCATCGACAGATCGTCGGGGACGGGGAGCCAGAACAACCTGTCAGCCGCTTCCCTCGAGTGGGCCAGAACGTTGTGGCAGCAACGATGCTATTGCGCAACATGCCCAAGCCATCGAACTCCCAAGCACGACGCATCCGAGACGAGGTGCAGACTCTGCTCCAGGTGGCGGCCGTTCAGCAAGCAGAGAGCTCGGCCTCCCGACGTCGAGGGGCAGCTACCGAAAAACATGATGAGCCAGCTCAAAACGAAAAGGAAGTGTCGGTCCATCAGCAGCCACCCCCTCGAGGGAGAAAGACCACGCTCGTCCTCCCCGTCGACGACCAACGCCGACACGACGCACGACGCGACATCAACGAAAATCGTCGCCATCGGCATGGGGACGCGGAAGAGCGCGGTTACAGCGCCCACCGTGGCGGAAGGTACGACAGCGATGAGGACCGGATGGCCCCGGAACCACCAGGCCCACAGGTGTTCAGTAAGGCAATCTGTAGCACGCCGCTGTCCAGCCCATTTCGACCGCCGACCAGCATTGCAAAATACAACGGCGAGACCAAGCCAGAGCTGTGGCTGGCGGATTTCAGGCTGGCCTGTCAGCTAGGAGGCGCTCGAGGAGACGATCGAGCCATCATCAGACAGCTGCTGCTCTTCCTCTCCGACACCGCTCGCAGATGGCTCGAGGAGCTCCCGGCCAATCAGATCTATGACTGGGCTGACCTGGTCAAGGTGTTCGAGGGCAATTTCAAGGGAACCTATATACGACCCGGCAACTCGTGGGACCTCAGCAAATGCAAGCAGAAGTCAGGAGAAACCCTCCGAGAGTACGCTCGACGTTTCTCGAAGCAGCGCACCGAGCTACCGCATATCCCCGACCACGACGTCATCTTGGCCTTTGTCTCTGGTACCACCAGTTGAGACTTGGTGCGCGAATTGGGCTAGAATCACCCTCAGACCGTCGACGAGCTGATGGACGTAGTGGCAAACTACGCAGCAGGGGAGGAAGCGGTCGGCGCCTTCTTCAGCTATGAAGGAAGGAAAGGCAAGCAGTCCGCCGATGAAGATGGGACCCCCAGTCGAGGACACAAGAAGAACAAGAAGAAGTAGAAAGCGCGGCAGTTCCAGCGGGAAGACTTCGATGACGATCTCGTCGCCGCCATGGAACGCAAAAGGCCTCGAGGCCCTCCAGATGGAGGCATCTTCGATAAGATGTTAGAGGAGCCGTGCCCTTACCATAAGGGAGGAGCCAACCACAAGCTCAAGGATTGTCGAATGCTAAAAAAGCATTTTGACGGTCTGGGGTTCAAGAAAGACGCGCGCGACGACCCAAAGAAGGAGAAGGGCAGCGATAAGGGGGACAACAAGGACGACGACGGTTTTCCAGCCGTCCACGACTGCTACATGATCTACGGTGGGCCCTCGATGTAGTTGACCGCAAGACAGCGCAAGAGGGAATGTCGTGAGGTTTTCGCGGCAAGGATGGCGGTGCCCCAGTACCTCAGCTGCTCGAGCACCCCCATCACCTTCGATCGAGAGGACCACCCCGACAAGGTAGTTGCCCCTGGCGTCTACCCGCTCGTCGTCGACCCCATCATCGTCAACACCCGGCTCTCAAAGGTGCTGATGGATGGCGGCAGCAGCCTCAACATCATCTACCTCGAGACCCTCGACCTCCTAGGCATCGACAGGGCGCGACTCCAACCAAGCGCTGGTGGCTTCCATGGCGTCGTGCCCGGGAAGAAGGCACTGCCAGTAGGTTGAATCGACCTACCGGTCTGTTTTGGCACGGCGGCCAACTTCAGAAAGGAGACCCTCACCTTTGAGGTGGTGGGATTCCGGGGCACGTACCATGCCATCATCAGGCGCCCGGGTTACGCCAAATTCATGGCTATCCCTAACTACACCTACTTGTAGCTGAAGATGCCCGGTCCCAAGGGTGTCATCACTGTCAGCTCCTCCTTCGAGCACGCGTACGAGTGCGACGTCGAATGCGTCGAGTATGGGGAGGCGATCGAGAGTTCCATCGAGCTCGTCTCGAAGCTCGAGGCTCTGGCCGCTGAGGCTCCAGAGCCCAAGCGCCACGCGGGCAGCTTCGAGCCGGCGGAATGAACCAAGAAGATCCCGCTCGACCCCAACAACTCCGACGGCAAGGTGCTGACGATCAGCGCCGACCTCGACCCCAGATAGGAAGCCGTGCTCGTCGACTTTCTCCATGCGAACGCCGACATGTTTGCATGGAGTCCCTTAGACATGCCAGACATACCGAGGGAAGTCACCGAGCACTCCTTAGAAATTCGAGCCGATTCCAAGCCAGTGAAGCAACGGATGCGCCGATTCGACGAGGAGAAGCGCAAGATCATTGACGAGGAGATCCACAAGCTTTTGACGGCCGGATTCATCAAGGAGGTTCACCATCCAGACTGGTTAGCAAACCCTGTACTAGTTAAGAAAAAGAATGGGAAAATGAGGATGTGTGTCGATTATACAAGTTTAAATAAAGCATGTCCGAAAGTTCCTTTTCTGTTACCACGTATTGATCAAATTGTTGATTCTACTGCGAGATGTGAAACCCTTTCTTTCTTTGATGCATATTCTGGTTACTATCAAATAAAAATGAAAGAGTCCGACCAGCTTGTGACATCTTTCATCACACCTTTTGGGATGTACTGCTATGTAACCATGCCGTTCGGGCTTTGAAACGCGGGAGCCACATATCAGCGCTGCATGCTCCACGTATTCGGCAAACACATAGGGTCGACGGTCGAGGCCTATGTCGACGACATCGTTGTCAAGTCGAAGCGATGGGGAGACCTGATCCAGGACCTCGAGATCGCTTTCAGCTCCTTACGCACCAACCAGATCAAACTCAACCCTGAGAAGTGCGTTTTCGGCGTACCCCAAGGCATGCTCCTGGGATACATCATTTCCCAGCGCGGCATAGGCCAACCCCGAGAAGGTCTCGGCCATCACAAGAATGGGGCCAATTCGAGACATCAAGGGTGTGCAGAGAGTCACGGGATGCTTAGCGGCGTTGAGTCGTTTCATCTCGAGGTTAGGAGAAAAGGCGTTGCCACTGTATCGACTCCTGAAGAAAGTCGAGCGTTTCTCTTGGACCCCCGAGGCTGAGGAAGCCCTCGAAAACCTAAAGAAAACACTGACCTCAGCACCAGTCCTGGTCCCACCTCAACCTGCAGAATCACTGCTCCTTTACGTTGCCTCGACGACCCGGGTCGTCAGTGCAGCTGTGGTGGTCGAAAGGCAGGAGGAAGGGCATGCGCTGCCAGTCCAGAGGCCGGTCTATTTCGTCAGCGAGGTGCTCTCGAAGACCAAGGCACATTACCCCCAAATCCAGAAGCTGATCTACGCCGTAATCCTCGCCCGACGCAAGCTGCAGCGCTACCTCAGCCACCCTATCACGGTAGTCTCATCCTTCCCCCTAGGCGAGATAATCCAAAGTAGGGAGTCCACGGGAAGAATAGCCAAATGGTCGGTCGAGCTCATGAGTGAGACTCTCACTTATGCGCCCCGTAAGGCTATCAAGTCACAAGCCCTAGTGGATTTCGTCGTGCAATGGACAGACTCCCAGCTTCCCCCGACTCAGGTTCAGTCGGAGCTGTGGACGATGTATTTCGACAGGTCTCTCATGAAGACAGGAGCTGGGGCCGGCCTGCTGTTCATCTCGCCCCTGGGCGTTCATATGAGGTATGTCATCAGGATTCACTTTGCCGCATCAAACAACGTCGCAGAATACGAGGCCCTCGTCAACGGTCTCAAGATCGCCATCGAGCTTGGAGTCCGACGCCTCGACATCCGAGGTGACTCCCAACTCATCATTGACCAAGTGATGAAGACCTCAAGCTGCCACGACCCAAAAATGGAGGCATACTGCAAAGAAGTCCGTCGACTCGAGGACAAATTCTACGGCCTCGAGCTCGTCCACGTCGCCCGACGCTACAACGAGGCAGCCGACGAACTCGCCAAGATCACGTCGACTCGAGGCACGGTCCCGCCTGACGCGTTTTCAAGAGATCTACACGAGCCATTCGTCGACTTGGGCTCGGGGGCTGGTGTTGAAATCGCGCCTGCTCAGCAGACCGACACCGTCGAAGCACTACTAATGGCGGCTGAGGTAATGGAGGTGGAACAGCGGCCCGGTCGACCGTTCGACTAGCGAACGCCGTTCCTCGACTGCCTAATCCGCTGCGAGCTGCCAGAAGATCGATCCGAGGCCCGCCGTATCGGTCGACGGGCCAAGTCGTATGTAATATATGGCGAGGACAATGAGCTATATCGACGAAGCCCGACGGGAATCTTACAGCGTTGCATCACCGTAGAAGAAGGCCGGAAACTCCTCGAGGACCTACACCCGGGGGCTTGTGGCCACCATGCTGCTCCACGTCCCTCGTAGGGAATGCCTTCCAACAAGGCTTCTACTGGCCAACGGCCGTAGCTGATGCCATCGAGCTCGTGCGCTCGTGCCATGGGTGCCAATTCTACGCAAAGCAGACGCATCTGCCCACCCATGCTCTCCAGATGATCCCCATCACATGGCCGTTTGCGGTGTGGGGGCTCGACTTAGTAGGGCCTCTACAAAAGGCAAAAGGGGGGTACACCCACTTGCTGGTGGCCATCGACAAATTTTCCAAATGGATCGAGGCTCGACCCATCACGAACATCCGCTCCGAGCAGGCTGTCCTTTCTTCACCGACATCATACACCGGTTTGGGATTCCCAACGTCATCATCACTGACAATGGCACTCAGTTCACCGGCAAAAAGTTCTTGGACTTCTGCGACCGGCATCACATCCGTGTGAACTGGTCTGCGGTAGCCCACCCTCGAACTAACGGCCAGGTCGAGCGTGCCAATGGCATCATTTTGCAAGGACTCAAACCAAGGATCTACAACTGCTTGAAGAAATTCGGCAAGAAATGGGTCGAGGAGCTTTCCTCGGTCCTATGGAGCTTGAGAACGATGCCAAGCAGGGCCACAAAATACACCCCATTCTTCATGGTCTATGGCTCCGAGGCTGTACTCCCAACGGACCTCGAGTATGGATCCCCTCGACTCAAAGCATATAACGAGCAATCAAATAAGGAGACTCAAGAGAACGCGGTCGACCAGCTCGAGGAAGCTCGAGACACGGCCCTCCTCAACTCCGCCAGATACCAGCAAAAGCTCCGACGCTACCACGACAAGCACGTGCGCTAGAGGGACCTAAACGTGGGCGACCTCGTCCTACGACGGCGGCAAAGCAATCAAGGACGCCACAAGCTGACTCCACCTTGGGAGGGCCCATACGTGGTGGCCGAGGTCTTGAAGCCGGGAACATACAAGCTCGCGGACGAAAAGGGGGCGATCTTCACCAACGCGTGGAACATCGAACAGCTACGTCGATTCTACCCCTAGAATTTCAAAGCTTTATGTTCCTGCGTACATTCTGTACCAAGGCCTTGTAAATGAATGCATGAATAAATGAAGTCTTTTCCTCGAGCGATCTACTTTTTCACAAATCTCGACATTAGAAGGGAGTACCAACTATGACCCATCATAGTCGATACCCCCTCGGGGGCTAGCAGGGGGGCGACCCCCCCACCCCCCCGTGTCGAAAAAACCAAGTAACCCTTTTCTTTCCTATCAGTAATCTCGTATGGTCGAGTAGTAGAGGCACCTCGAGCCCCTTAAGGGCCGAGAGACGACGAGCCTGAGAACTCCTACGACCCCGGGCTATGGAAACTCTACTCACTTCCTCACCTTTGAGGCAACCGAGATCGCCTTAAACGAAAGATCAAACGAAGAATACAAACATAGGCGCAAAAGGGAAATAAAGAAGCCTCGAGCGAAAAGACAGATAAACATTTAACAACCACTTAAAAGATATCATACTACTTAAAAATAGAGTAGTAAAATACGATACAAAGGGGCCTAGGCACCCAGAGCAGGCTCGCAGGCCTTAGTCCGTGTCTTGGCCCTCACCATCCTCACCCGCGCCTGAGCTAGTCTCAGGAGGAAGTACCTCTGGCTCGAATAGCTTAGCTAGCCTCTCTCCAAGAACCTCTACGTCGTCGATCAAGGCGTGGAGCCTATCCTCGTTCTCCGCGTAGGTCTTAGAGATGTCGGTGACGAAGCCGTGGGACACCACCTCCATGTCGTAGGAGAAAACTGAGCAGACTACCGCCATCGCCCGCTTCACTCCAATGTGGAGGGCGTCCCGCACCCGATCCCTCAGCGTAGCTCCAAGATAGCATAGCTGGTCGACGAGTGCGTCGCCCCGAGCCTCCTCCCTCGACTCGTCAACAGGCTCGAGCTCCCAGGAGGCCGAGAGGTCGCCTATCGCAGTCCTTAGACAGCCGTTCAAGGCGACCTCCCCCTCGAGCTGGGTCTTGATGGAGCGGGCCTCGACTTGGGCAGCCAGCAGCTCGTCCTTGAGCCCTGCAAGAATTAACATGAATGGATTAGATAACACCAGACATGCCTCAGAAAAGAAACTCGATAATAGAAAACATACCACGGATGCTCTCCTCCAGAGCCGTGTTCTCGGCAACCAAATTGGTATTAGCCCTCTCGACCTCCCTGTTGGAACGTGCCAGCTCGGTGTTGGCGACGCGGAGATCCTCGATCGGCTTGCCAGCCTGCGTGATGGCCCCTTCCTTCTCCAGTAGCGCCCTCTTCAGACGATCGACGTCCTCAGAGAGGCTGTGGGATCAGGCCCGCTCCGCCTCGAGGTCTTCGAGGGCCTTCTTCTTTGCCTCCTCCGCGGCGCCCCTGGCGACCTCGCTGTCCACGTACTCCACCTTTATCCTCCGGAAGGATTCTCGGATGGAGTCCAAGTCAGTCTTGAGGAGGCCCTTCTCCTTGTCTAGGTCAGCAACGGCGTTCTTATAGGACAGGGCCTCCTCCCGGGCTTTGGATGCAGCTTGCTCGACCGTCATGGCCCGCTCCCTCAGTAGCGCAGCCTCCTCCACAGCTTTCCTTGAGGCCTCCCGAGCCACGACCAGGGCAGCCTCCCTCACCTTCTTCTCCTTCTCAAGCGCCAAGAGCTCTTTATAAGCCTTGAGGAGTTTCTTCTGCGACTCCAGGAGTTGGTCCTTGAGGAGGGGGAGCTGCTCCCAGCTGCCTCTCGTGGCGTGGATGAAGCTCGACTTGATATGGGAGGTCTCTTTCAGGTCCTGCGAGCCGGTGGTCGAGCAGTTAGAACACAAAATCAAAAGCTCTGTAAGGACTAAGGACTGAAAAAAACTTACAAAGTAAGCCGGCCCAAGTCCGTTGTGTACAACGTTCGACAGGAGCCCCACCGTGTGCTTCATCCAAAGGCAGAGCTCCTCGATGTGCTCCCACTTCTCAGCCTCTTTCCGATCGTCCAGGAAGATATTGGGCTCGGACGGGTCGGTGGAAGCCCGGATGCGGATCCGATCAGGGCACCAGTTCTCCATCTCCTGGTCGGCCCGCGCCTTGACGCCGCGGATGAGTTCCTCGACGGTCTCGAGGGACCCCCATGGTGCAGGAACAAGTCGACGAGGGAGGGGAACCGCCCGTCATCGTTCACCGTCTTCCAGGTGCCCGTTTCGCTGCCTCCACCTCCGCCTAACGTCCCAGCCTCGTCCTCCTCTGCGGGAATACGGTCCTCCCAAGACCGACGCTCCTGGAGGAACCCTAGGGCGATTCCGTCCATGCCGTAGATCGTCCTCCTGATCTCAGACTCAGGGTCGACGGGGGTGCGCATCATGCAGGCAAGCGCTACCACACCGTCCGCCCGCCCCGACTCTGCTGGGATCGCGGCGGGCGCCCCGGGACGGAGCCATGCCGGGGTCGGAGGGCCAAAAACCGGCACACCCTCTTCCTGGTTCCCGGGCTCTTGCGGTGCCGGTAGTACCGGTTGAGGCAGACTGTGAGGAGGAGACTCGAGCGGCTCCCCCGACGGCTGATCCCTCTGCTGCTGCTGCTCCTCGAGCTCCTACAGCTCTTGTTGACGGTCCTGCTTCTGCAGCTGCCGATGCGTCTCTTGCTCCCTCTCCTCCTGTTCTTTCTCCTTCTGCTCCTCGATGGAGCGAAGCCTGGTAGGCAAGGGCGTCTGTCTCGCAACAAGAGAGGTCTGGGCCTCTTCGTCCGCAGGACGGGCATCCCTCGAGGTCCCGACGCCACCAGACCCATCACTTATGGTAATGGGATCCCCCTCGACCCCTGATCGGGGAGGCTCGGGGGCTCCCTCCTGCCCTTGAGGCCGAGGCGCCTCGGCTTGTTTTGGTGACGGCGGGGTAGGATCACCCGCCAGGGGACGGGGTGGGGCGCTCTCGGTGTCGGTTGGTGGTTGAGGGTCGGAGGAACCTATAGAACGCAAAACAAGGTCAGTCACTATGATGGCCAACATAAGAACAACACAAATCCCATGAATAAGTTGCTAACCTGAGTCCTTGGAGGCCGCTCCCACCTTGAGCCTTTTCGCCATCGAAGGCTGGGCCTGCTCAAGCGTCCGCTTCAACCTGAGGAAAGAGGAACGGGCATAAAGAAGACCGTTATACGAGAAAACACGAAGAATCAGGAGAATAAGAATCACAGCATCGAAGAACTTACTCCACAGGGAGAACGGCTCGCTGCCGGTACCTCGACCGGAGGGCCTCAAGCCACCCCGCGTCAAGGCCCCAGGCCCCCCGAGGGCAGGCGCTGGCCTTGGCCCAGCGACTCCCGCCTGGCGGGTGCTGGGACTGGCGCTCCTGTGACCGGTCTCTCCCTTCTCGGAGGCCGCGGCGCGACTGCGGGTCAGCGGCCCCGTCGCCTGGGGCTTGGCTTGGCCACCCGCCTTTGGTGCAGGGGGAGGTTGGGGGCGCGGGGCGGCCTGAATGGTCGCGGGCGCACGAGGGGTGTCAGCGCGGGGGCGGTGAGATCTGCCTAGCCCCTCCTTTGGTGCTCCCATCCGCGGGGCGTCGATGTCGCCTCGAGGCGGGCCCTCGAGGATCCGGTCAAGGCGAGACGCCATCCCTTCGGAATCGTCGCTGTCGTCATCGCCGTCCCCACCATCATCCTCACTAGGGGTTTCTTCTTCAGGCTCCCCCTCTGCCTGGAATTAGCTCGACGCGCCTCTAGCGCTTGGCGGTCAAGATTCTTCTTCCTTTTCCCTTTTTTCTCAGAGTCCTTGGCGGACTTCAGTTTCTCGGCGGACTGACGCCGTTTGTCACGGTCGACCTCGTCCTCCTTTCCTAAAGGCCTCGAGGACTGGACATCAATCCGTCCCTGCCAGAACAAAGGTAGGCTTAAAAAGGGATCGAAAGAAATCTAGAATCGAAGCTATATACGAGAAAAGAGCATACCAGATCGATCGAGCCCGCATCAGGCCTCATGGGGAAGCCGTTAACGTGATCCGCCTTGAAATCGCCGGCAATGGCCGCCCTGACCTGGGCCGCGACCTCGTCGTCCGCCGGGGCCTCGTTGGACATCCGGCACGCCTTGAGGTCCCGGGACGAGATGCCAGGGCCCATCTCGTCCATCCTCAGCGGACGAGACATCAATGGTAGAACTCTTCGATGATGGACAGCCGAGAGGACGAGAGCGGCGGTCAAGACTTCCATGCGCAACTTCTTCAAGGCGTCGAGAAGGGGGTCGAGCTGCGACTGGTGATCTTGGACGACGCCGTACGTCCAGTTCTCCGGGCGCTCCGTGATCAGGCGACCGGTGTAGGCGGGTAGGAGGTCGTCGTCGTTCCTCAGGTAGAACCACTGGGAGTCCCATCGACAATCCCACCGGGATGTACTCGTGCGGCCTCTACGTCTTCCCCGTCTTCAGCACGAGGTTGAGGCATCCCGCCCGCACAGGCTTCCTCACGCCGGTGGTTCCGATGGGGGCGTTGAAGAGCTCGCCCCTGTAGAGGTGGAGCCACAGCTCCCAGTGGGACATCATCCCCAAATAGCCCTCACACACCACGGCGAAGACCGCCGCGACTGTGATGGCGTTTGGGGAGAAGTGCTGGAGCTCCACCCCGTAATGGAGGCAAAGCGCCCGCATGAAGCGGCTCGGAGGAGCGCCCAGGCCATGGCGGTGGAATTTGGCGAACGACACCACGTATCCCTTGGGCGGCTGGGGCTCCCTGTGGTCTGCTGGCGGCGCGATCCACTCCGGCGACGACAGCGAGGTGCGGTGGCGCAGGAGTCCCTCCCTCTCGAGCTCTAGCAACCGGCGTTCCGTCATCGACGACGGGCGCCAGTCGTCGGCGGCGACGAGTCTCATAGGCATCTTGGACGGAAGGGGGGCGGATTCGCTACTGTTTGAGGGCGCGCGCGCGCGAGACGGCAAGAGAGCTAAAGACGGCGAAAGGGCTAAGGCAAGAATGAAGACAGGAGGCAAAAGGAAGAACGGCGGCGATGCCACGGGATCTTTATAGGCAGCAACCCACCAACAAACAGATCTGATAAATGAGGTAACTCCCCCCATAAATGCGCCGCCTAACGGTCCTTTTTTCCTCCTCATAGACGGGACGTTTCGAATCCTGCGCTGGTACAGTGTTGCAACGGCTCCCGCCTGAAAATGCACGCCCAACGGGCAAAAAGGCGAACCGCCACGGCCTCTTCCTTCCCTTGTAAGCCAATGAACGCACCCATGAAAGCCTCGAGAGGTCACAGGCTGACCCTCTGAAAGGGTTCGACAGCCGATCTCGAGCACCAGAGTCAGGGATCCCCAGCGAGTGGTCGAAAATCGAGGCCCGCCTCGAAGACTCGCAGGGGATGTCCAAGGTAGGGTCGAGACAGTCGAGAGGAATCCCCCCGACGGGAGGCATCGAGCCGCTGGACTCTATCGAACGAGAGCAGTATCCCCGACCACGTCGACCCCGCTTTATGAGAACGCCTCCGGGCTACAGCTGACCCCTTCGAAATGGGCACAGGTTCTCAGTTGGACTACCCGTTAGGAACTCAATTTGGGGTGAATGACGCTCGCTCTATCGAGAGTACGTCGAAACCCCTGCGCAAAATGAGCTAAACAGAACCGTCACCACTGGTGTCAACAATGTTTCTGTGAATTAGGCGATATAACCCTAGAAGGAGTCAAAAACTCCTCCAAGGGCTCGGGGGCTACCACCGCGGGGTCGCTTGTGCGCCCCCACGGAAACTCGACCACGGAGATACAGCCTCCACTCGAGCGCCAGCGCTCAAATGGAGACTCGGGGGCTACTGTCGAGGATATCAGTAAGGGGTATCCTAACTGATGCACATAATGAGATTGCCCTCAACTCGACATTCCAATCAATCGCACGTACAGCCATCGACGACTGCGGCCTCGAATACGGAGAGGACGTCGAGCAAATCGATCAGGGCTCGAGCACTAACTACCGTCGAATACGGACATAGGCTCGAGCGAATCAGGAGGCGTCGAACGCAAGGACGCCGCCCACCGCCTGACGCGCGCACGGGAGCCAGGGCATTTAATGCGCCTGTCGCTTTCCCACCTAACACGCCAGTCATGGGAAGCGCGACGGGGAACAGGCACCCGTCCCGTCATTCTTTTTGCAGCCTTCCCCACCAAACGACCCAGAGCGTGTTAGGACGCGGGGAGCAGGGATGGAACGTCTAATCAGGACCCCCTCGAGACAACCAAGGTCAGCGCTCCGGATATCAGAGCATTACAGGCGTCCGACCCTCGACCAGACATGTTCCCTTCTTGGGGAAGGGTTGGGCGTCGACTGACAACTCTGCAACTACCCCGACGCACCCGCCGCTATACCGTACAGGCGTGCAACCGGTGAACCAGTCCAAGGCGGCGCACAGTGCGGGATATCGGGGCATGCGTAATCATCATCAAGCTACCAAGACGGGACGGCTCGAATCCATGCCCGTACGGAGGCCTCGAGTAGGTCCGCGCGCCATGCCTCTATCGACCCCTATTCTGACACCTATACTTGTACCGTGGGCTTCTCCTTGGAACTATAAAAGGGGAAGCCCAGGAGCGAACTAGGGGATCACGCAACACTTCACCCACACGTAGAAGAGTCTTCATGCTCCATCCCAGTTCATACGCACTTGTATTCACCCCCGTACAAGCACTTAGGTGCGAGATAATACAAACTCCCCTCTGCCGCTGGACGTAGGGCCTTCTCTTGCCCGAACCAGGATAAATCTTTGTGTCTTCTTGCATCACCATCTGGAAAAGGGAGCACGCAAACAAATTCACTCATTGGTGTGACCCCCCGTGGGGAAAACACCGACAACGAGATTCCATATGATACACTTCATCTAGTAGTTCCATTGGGTGCATCTACAGTTCCATCGGGTGTGTCCAAATTGATTTCTGAGCATATGGTATGTTCCATACAAACCGTGCACCTATCTTGCATCAAGATTAGAACTATCTCCAAACAGATAGAACCAAGATTCCACATGAGCCTCTTCACCAAGGAGTACCATCGCGTGCGTCCAAAATAGTTTCTTAGCCTATGGTGCATTAGGCACAAACCGTGTAACTATCTTGCACCGAAACTAACACTATCTCCAAAGAGACCGAAGTGAGATTCTATATGACACACGTCATCTAGGATTTCTATTGGGTGCTTCCAAATATATTTTGAAGCATATGGTACGTTCGATGCAATTGGTGCACCTATCTTGCATCAAGATTAGCATTAGCTCCAAACAAAGCAAACTGAGCTTCCACTTGAGCTCCTTTACCCAAGAGTATCATCGGGTGCATCCAAAATGGTTTCTTAGCCTATGATGCATTAGGCGCAAACTGTGTACCTATCTTGCACCAAAACTAACTCTGTCTCCAAACAGACCAAAGCGAGATTCTATATGACACATGTCATCTAGGAGTTCTATTGGGGTGCGTCTAAATGGATTTTTTAGCATATGGTATGTTCCATGCAAACCGTGCACCTATCTTGCATCAAGATTAGCACTATCTCCAAACAGATCGAACCGAGCTTCCACTTGAGTCTCTTCACCTAGGATTATCATCGGGTGCTTCGATAATGGTTTCTAAGCCTATGGTGCATTATGTGCAAACCATACACCAATCTTGCACCTAGACTAACACTGTCTCCAAACAGATTGAAGCAAGATTCCATATGACACACATGATCTAGGAGTTCTATCGGGTGCGTTCAAATTGATTTCTGAGAATATGGTACGTTCCATGCAAACCATACACCTATCTTTCATCAAGATTAGCACTATCTCCAAATAGACCGAACCGAGCTTTCACTTGGGCCTCTTCACCTAGGAGTACCATCGGGAACTTCCACAACGATTTCTGAGCCTATGGTGCACTCGGCACAAACCATGCAGCTATCTTGCACCAAAACTAATACTATCTCCAACTAGACCGAAGTGAGATTCAATATGATACACTTCATCTAGTAGTTCCATCGGGTGCATCTACACTTCCATCGGGTGTGTCCAAATTGATTTCTGAGCATATGGTATGTTCCATGCAAACCGTGCACCTATCTTGCATCAAGATTAGAACTATCTCCAAACAGACGGAATCAAGATTCCACATGAGCCTCTTCACCAAGGAGTACCATCGCGTGCGTCCAAAATAGTTTCTTAGCCTATGGTGCATTAGGCTCAAATCTTCTACCTTTCTTGCACCAAAACTAACACTATCTCCAAAGAGACCGAAGTGGGATTCTATATGACACACGTCATCTAGGAGTTCTATTGGGTGCTTCCAAATATATTTCGAAGCATATGGTACGTTCGATGCAATTTGGGCACCTATCTTGCATCAAGAGTAGCACTATCTCCAAACAAAGCAAACTGAGCTTCACTTGAGCCCCTTTACCCAGGAGTATCATCGGGTGCATCCAAAATGGTTTCTTAGCCTATGATGCATTAGGCGCAACCTGTGTACCTATCTTGCACCAAAACTACCTCTGTCTCCAAATAGACCAAAGCAAGGTTCTATATGACACTTGTCATCTAGGAGTTCTATTGGGGTGCGTCCAAATGGATTTCCTAGCATATGGTATGTTCCATGCAAACCGTACACCTATCTTGCATCAAGATTAGCACTATCTCCAAATAGATCGAACCAAACTTCCACTTGAGCCTCTTCACCTAGGATTATCATCGGGTGCTTCCATAATGTTTTCTGAGCCTATGGTGCATTATGCGCAAACCATGCACCAATCTTGCACCTAAACTAACACTGTCTCCAAACAGATTGAAGCGAGATTCCATATGACACACATGATCTAGGAGTTCTATTAGGTGCGTCCAAATTGATTTCTGAGAATATGGTATGTTCCATGCAAACCGTACACCTATCTTGCATCAAGATTAGCACTATATCCAAACAGACCGAACCGAGCTTTCACTTGAGCCTCTTCACCTAGGAGTACCATCGAGAACTTTCACAATGGTTTCTGAGCCTATGGTGCACTGGGTACAAACCATGCATCTATCTTGCACCAAAACTAATACTATCTCCAACTGGACTGAAGCGAGATTCCATATGATACACTTCATCTAGTAGTTCCATCGGGTGCATCTACAGTTCCATTGGGTGTGTCCAAATTGATTTCTTAGCATATGGTATGTTCTATGCAAACCGTGCACCTATCCTGCATCAAGATTAGAACTATCTCCAAATAGACAGAACCAAGATTCCACATGAGCCTCTTCACCAAGGAGTACCATCGCGTGCGTCCAAAATAGTTTCTTAGCCTATGGTGCATTAGGCACAAACCGTGTACCTATCTTGCACCGAAACTAACACTATCTCCAAAGAGACCGAAGTGAGATTCTATATGACACACGTCATCTAGGAGTTCTATTGAGTGCTTCCAAATATATTTCGAAGAATATGGAACGTTCCATGCAATTCGTGCACCTATCTTGCATCAAGATTAGCACTATCTCCAAACGAAAGCAACCTGAGCTTCCACTTGAGCCCCTTTACCCAGGAGTATCATCGGGTGCATCCAAAATGGTTTCTTAGCCTATGATGCATTAGGCGCAAACTGTGTACCTATCTTGCACCAAACCTAACTCTATCTCCAAATAGACCAAAGCAAGATTCTATATGACACATGTCATCTAGGAGTTCTATTGGGGTGCATCTAAATGGATTTCTTAGCATATGGTATGTTCCATGCAAACCGTGCACCTATCTTGCATCAAGATTAGCACTATCTCCAAACAGATCGACCCAACCTTCCACTTGAGCCGCTTCACCTAGGATTATCATCGAGTGCTTCCATAATGGTTTCTAAGCCTATGGTGCATTATGCGCAAACCATGCACCAATCTTGCACCTAAACTAACACTGTCTCCAAACAGATTGAAGCGAGATTCCATATGACACACATGATCTAGGAGTTCTATCGGGTGCGTCAAATTGATTTCTGAGAATATGGTACGTTCCATGCAAACCATACACCTATCTTTCATCAAGATTAGCACTATCTCCAAATAGACCGAACCGAGCTTTCACTTGAGCCTCTTCACCTAGGAGTACCATCGGGAACTTCCACAACGATTTCTGAGCCTATGGTGCACTGGGCACAAACCATGCAACTATCTTGCACCGAAACTAATACTATCTCCAAACAGACAGAACCAAGATTCCACATGAGCCTCTTCACCAAGGAGTACCATCGCGTGCGTCCAGAATATTTTCTTAGCCTATGGTGCATTAGGCACAAATCGTGTACCTATCTTGCACCGAAACTAACACTATCTCCAAAGAGACCGAAGTGAGATTCTATATGACACACGTCATCTAGGAGTTCTATTGGGTGCTTCCAAATATATTTCGGAGCATATGGTACGTTCGATGCAATTCGTGCACCTATCTTGCATCAAGATTAGCACTATCTCCAAACAAAGCAAACTGAGCTTCCACTTGAGCACCTTTACCCAGGAGTATCATTGGGTGCATCCAAAATGGTTTCTTAGCCTATGATGCATTAGGCGCAAACTGTGTACCTATCTTGCACCAAAACTAACTCTGTCTCCAAACAGACCAAAGCGAGATTCTATATGACACATGTCATCTAGGAGTTCTATTGGGGTGCGTCCAAATGGATTTCTTAGCATATGGTATGTTCCATGCAAAACGTGCACCTATCTTGCATCAAGATTAGCACTATCTCCAAACAGATCGAACCGACCTTCCACTTGAGCCTCTTCACCTAGGATTATCATGGGGTGCTTCCATAATGGTTTCTGAGCCTACGGTGCATTATGCGCAAACCATGCACCAATCTTGCACCTAAACTAACACTGTCTCCAAACAGATTGAAGCGAGATTCCATATGACACACATGATCTAAGAGTTCTATCGGGTGCGCCCAAATTGATTTCTAAGAATATGGTACGTTCCATGCAAACCGTACACGTATCTTTCATCAAGATTAGCACTATCTCCAAATAGACCAAACCAAACTTTCACTTGAGCCTCTTCACCTAGGAGTACCATTGGGAACTTCCACAACGATTTCTGAGCCTATGGTGCACTGGGCACACCTCCCTCACCAGATATCTTCGATCACTGGTCGATGTTCTTCGACGGGTCTTTAAACATCAATGGCGCTGGTGCCGGCATCCTTTTCATTTCACCAAACAAGGACAAACTACACTACGTCCTTCGGATCCTCTTCCCGGCATCCAACAATGTCGTCGAGTACGAAGGTCTCTGGACTTTGTAGACGTGGCCTGGTTCATCCCGCTGGACCACAAGCACCGTGGAAACGACCCGATCAGTTGCTGCTATATAGAGGAGCATTTCCCCCAGCCTAGAGATAAACCGGCTGAGAGCTGCCATGCACCCCGTGAGCTTTTGAACGTCTTTGACATTCCTGGGTGGTCGCATATCGAGCACTGCCTTGACTTTTGAGGGGTTTGGCCGTATGCCATCGCACTGACGACGTTGCCGAGCAGTATACCAGAGGGAACCCCGAAGATGCATTTTTTGGGGTTAAGCTTCCACTTGTATTTATTTAGCGCTTTAAAAGTGCGGTCTAAGTTGTCGATCAGGGTGCTTGTTGTGGCAGAACCTCCTAAGTGTTTGGGCCCACTGACATTTGTCATTGTCCTAAGGACCTCTGACGGTGATGTCGGGGATCCTCCCACTCTAGAAGTCCGAGGAACATCTCAGGATGCTCATTCCACCGCTACCTGTGGCATCTCAAACAAGCTCGTCCTGACCACTAGTGATGGCCAATTGACGAAAACTTCTTCTCCTCACCTTTACAGGATAGCAAGTGGCCACCTTGACACCAGGATCACTCGTTGCGAAGACATTGCAGTATCACAGACGACATAAGACCAAAATAATATTTCAGAGTAAAACAACGGAAGCATTACATAACTTAATTTACAAAAGTTGGTCTTCCAAATAGTAGAGTGTTATTACAAGCTAGGTCCAATGGAGCAACTTAAACTTTAGTACACAGATTACAAATTTACAGACCCTGCCCATGGGTCACGCTCACTCTTCCTCATCGTCAACCTCGACGACGGTCACACAACAGGGTCCGAAACATGTCGGCTCCTGAGCTTCACCTGCAACAGGGGTTATAAAACCCTGTGTACGGGAGTTCTCAACAAGACTTACCCAGCGGAAAAAGAGGAGAACTTAGGAATGCAGGCTTAGGGTAGACAAGGAGTGGCTGAGCAAGGAGCCAAAGTGTTTTGCTAAAAAGCTTACTAATAGTGCATCCTTACTTTCAAGTTTTACCCGTGAATTCCTCTCCTTAAGAGGTCGAGGAGTTCGAGGACAGTCTATCTAGTTGCTTCTCACAGACAAGTCTGTAAGTTCCTAGTCCTTAATCAAAGTATTTTCTATCCAACGGCAATAGCTTCATGTCACTCTGAGTCTGGGAATTGGGATCCGAACCTCAGGAGACATTTCCCCCTTCCTCATTTTATCATTTAGTTGCATATTTAACTATGATGAGGGTCGAAGGAATTGAGTCTCCCAATCGGGGAGCAACGACGATTCGAATCGCTTAGCAATCCAGCTGGAGTTCCTAACCACCCGACATATGTAGAACCAAATCTTGCATATGTCAACCCAAATCGAGCTCTCCCCAAATTTGACTAGGTTCGCGGCACCCGAGAGCACAGTACCCCACCATCCTACAGCCGATCTAGATGTTTCCCGGTCATCTTAGATCCGTAAGGTGGGTACACGCTACTCTCGCCATCGCTCCACGCCCAGTGCGCGAGTAGCTGTTCGCATCGAGGGATCACAAGACAGGGCTTACCGAGGGCAAGTGGCTAGTACTATAAATTCTCAACCCAGCAGGCCATCAACGGACCGGTCCTTAACCGACACAGTTGGAGACACTACTTTAAGACTCCATTCTTAAAGCAAGTCCACCGACCAGTCTCAAATTGAAACATCATTGATCATAAGTGTATTCCACAACAACCCTTCAAACTTTGTTTGAAAACCTATCTAGTAGCAGGGCTAAGCATCACTACGCAATTTTAAAATAAAACAGGTGCCAAGGACAAGATAACAAATATCAAGGTAGTAAATGCAGCAAGTAGGTTAACCCAATTCTCAACTACCTAATGCAGCATTTTCAATTTATAACTGATAAAAGATTTAAAACATTCAAGGAGGGGTTAATGCATCCGGGGCTTGCCTTGGTTGCAGAGCTGAGAGGGACCCTCGGAGGCTTCCCAAGTCTCGGATCCTACTTCCTCGAACGGAGCACCGACCTCGGAGTTCGGTTCAACGGTCGCTCCTTCGGTCACGTGCACTATACGTAAAATGATGGATGCTCATGATATGCGTATGACAAATATTTAGGAAGGACAGAGTCAAGTACAACGGGCCTTCTCAGTGCAATACAGACTAAACAATAATTGAAGTTGTTTACCATTTTAATGTTTTTACCTAAGAGGTTGCATCAGTAAATTAAGATTTCTCTTAATTCATAATTACCCTTAATTAACTAATTATTAATCCTTTTTATCTTAATTAATTCTTAATTAAGTATTAATGACAGTAATTAAGCATTAATACCAAACAATAATTAAATGCCAAAGATCATTAGGGTTAATGACCTCAGGTCATCACACAATCCCAAAATCACTCAAACCCTAATTTTGAGAATTTAAACTAACTATCATCTAATTATTCTAGAATTATTATTTAATTACTAATTAAGGGTTTAATATGATTTTATTCAAACATTATCCAAATGCCACCAAATTTTGTGTGAAGCCAGGGAATAATATGCAGAGGCATCCCACAAATTTTGGTGATTTTTGGACATATAATGAAATTATAAAAATTCATGGAAGCTTCATTTACTAATTAAAAGAGGCAATTTTTATATATATGCAAACTACCAGAAAATAGAATCCAATATTTTTCCTGTGTTCTATTCATTTTATGGAACCTATACAAAAATTCCAATGATTTTTGAATCAGTACCCAATTTTCTACCCAAAATCAAACATAAAACAAAATTTGCACAAAAGAAAAAGGTAAAGCTACTGTGTGGTGAGCGGCCTGCAACTCAGCTCGCAGGCCGGCCCGCTCACGCCCGGCCCACACGGGCGCTGTGCGCGCCCTCTCCCTCCTCACGCGGTCACTGACGGGCGGGTCCCGCCCGTCAGTTCCGTCTTCCTCCTTGCGCCGCAGCTCCGGCGATCGCCCAGCCGCCGATGAGACTTCTCCAGCGCTAACCAACCACTCCAGTAGGTTCGCCTTGACCCCTTGAGTGGCCTAGCATGCTCAGCGTGGTCACAAAGAGCTCCTAAGCTACCCGGCCACGGCTCCGGGGGCCGGAAACGCCTCGGCGTCGTACTCCGAGCACCCAAAGCCATGAGAAAGCGAGGGAAGGGGCGTGGGAGTACCAGGGGCTCACCGCGATTTCGACAAGGTAGAGAGCGACGGGTGAGGAGCTCGGAGAAGAGCTGGCCGCGGTGAGGTGCTTGCGGCGGCGCTTCGGCCGGAAATGGGAGAGGAGTGGCTCGGGTTGGGGCTACGACAGGGTAGAGCTTGCGCTCGGGGGCGCAAACGGTGGCTGGTTTCAGGGCGGAGCTGTTGGGAGTTCTCTAGTGGCTTGGAAGGGAGTGAGTGAGGCAAATTTGGGGAACGCAGCAAACTCGTCGGCGTTGAGCAAGAAGAGAAGAAAAAGAGGCGGCCGGGCAGGGTGGTCACTGAGGGGAATGGATGAGCACGCCGGGGGCTCGTCCACTTCATGGCGGGCTCGCGCAGCCAAGCAGCTGCGTGGCTTGGCGCGTGGCGGCGCACGCGAAGGCGGCGCCTGCCCGCCCTGCGGCCGCGTTGGACAGAGCTCGTGATCCTCATCGGATCACTGTAGCCGTCCCTATCCACCTTGCTTTGGTATTTTGCAAGATTCGACCAAAAATTGAACTGGAGCCAAATTCTCACCAAAATGAAAGTTGTGCAGAATTTTACAAACTACAAAACTCCTTTCAGTGACCAAAGCTAATTCTGAGTGGAAATTGGTGAATTTGGCAAAACAGTTTGAATTTCAAAATCCAAATTGGGGAAATTCCAATTTTTGAATTGGGGCAAATCAGAATTTCCAAAATTACTTTTGATTTTCCATAACAACTTGAAAAATTCCCAACATGAAAGTTGTTCAAATTTTTGAGCTCTACAACTTTCATGTTGGTCACTTTTCAAAATTCCATATAGATTTTGAATTGGGGATTCAAATTGGAAAAGGGGACACTTTCTAGAAATCTGTATTTTCAAAATTACTTTGAATTTTGTTTTAAAACTTCAAAAACTCAAAACACCAAAGTTGTTCATCTTGACAAGATCTACAACTTTGCTTTTGAACTCATCTCCAAATTTTGCCTAGTTTTTAAGTTACACAAAAGGGGGCAAATCCAGGGTTTTAAAATCAGGGTTTCCCCCCCTATTTTCTCGGAAACCTTGTTTCCTAGGGATTATTCAACCAACACAAGCATCTCTTCACAACATAAGCACACTTTACTTCCCTATTCACAAGCAATCAAAATAAACTTGTTTTAAGTTGATGCATAATAATGTGCTTAACAAATATGCGATGCAATGCTCATGATGACATGATCCAGTTTTAGTAACTGTAACATCGGGGATGTTACACTTGTGTCCCTGGTTTTGATGACAACGTCATCGATGTAGGCCTCGACGAGGTCGTCACGTATCTCGTTGTGGAGTAGCCTATGGTGCAATAGGCACAAACTGTGTACCTATCTTGCACCAAAACTAACTCTATCTCCAAAGAGACCAAAGTGAGATTCTATATGACACACATCATCTAGGAGTTCCACTGGGTGCTTCCAAATATATTTCTAAGCATATGGTACGTTCCATGCAATTCGTGCACCTATCTTGCATCAAGATTAGCACTATATCCAAACAAACAACTGAGCTTCCACTTGAGCACCTTTACCTAGGAGTATCATCGGGTGCATCCAAAATAGTTTCTTAGCCTAAGATGCATTAGGCACAAACCGTGTACCTATCTTGCACCAAAACTAACTATGTGTCCAAATAGACTGAAGCGAGATTCCATATGGCACATGTCATCTAGGAGTTCTATTGGATGTGTCCGAATGGATTTTTGAGCATATGGTACGTTCCTTGCAAACCGTGCACCTATCTTGCATCAAGATTAGTACTATCTCCAAACAGATCGAACCAAGCTTCCACTTGAGCCTCTACACCTAGGAGTATCATTGGGTGCTTCCACAATAGTTTCTAAGCCTATGATGCATGATGCACAAATCGTGCACCAATCTTGCACCTAAACTAACATTATCTCCAAACGGACCAAAGCGAGATACAATATGACACACGTCATCTAGGAGTTCTATCGGGTGCGTCCAAATTGATTTTTGTGAATATACTATCTTCAACTGGACCGAAGCGAGATTCCATATGACAAACTTCAGCTAGTAGTTCCATCGGGTGCCTCTAGCAGTTCCATCGGGTGTGTCCACATTGATTTCTAAGCATATGGTACGTTCCATGCAAATCGTGCGCCTATCATACATTAAGATGAGAACTATCTCCAAACAAACCAAACCCACTTGAGCCTCTTCACCAAGGAGTACCATCGGGTGCGTCCAAAATGGTTTCTTAGACTATGGTGCATTAGGTGCAAACCTTGCACCTATCATGCAACAAAACTAACACTATCTCCAAATGGACCAAAGCAAAATTCCATATGACGCACATCATCTAGGAGTTCTATCGGGTGTGTCCAAATTGATTTCCGAGCATATGGTATGTTCCATGCAAACCATGCACCTATCTTGCATCAAGATTAGCACTATATCAAAACAGACCAAACCGAGCTTTCACTTGAGCCTCTTCACCTAGGAGTACAATCGGGTGCTTCCACAATGGTTTCGACCCTATGGTGCATTAGGCGCAAACCGTGCACCTATCTTGCACTGAAACTAACATTGTCTCTAAATAGACCAAAGCGAGGCTCCATATGACACACATCATCTAAGAGTTCTATTGGGTGCGTATAAATTGATTTCTAGGCATATGGTATGTTACATGCAAACCGTGCACCTATCTTACATCAAGATTAGCTCTATCTCCAAACAGATCGAACGGAGCTTCCACATCAGCCTCTTCACCTAGGAGTATCATCGGGTGCTTCCACAATGGTGTGTGAGCTTATGGTGCATTAGGCACAAACCATGTACCTATCTTGCACTGATACTAACATTGTCTCCAAACGGACCGAAGCAAGATTCTATATGACACACATTATCTAGGAGTTCTATCAGGTGTGTCGAAATTGATTTCCGAGCATATGGAATGTTCCATGCAAACCGTTCAATAAATCATGCATCAAGATTAGCAATATCTCCAAACCGAGCTTCCACTTGAGCCCCTTTACCTAGGAGTAATATCACGTGCGTCCAAAATGGTTTCTTAGCCTATGGTGCATTAGGCACAAACCTTGTACCTATCTTGCACCAAAACTAACACTATCTCCAAAGAGACTGAAGTGGGATTCTATATGACACACGTCATCTAGGAGTTCTATTGGGTGCTTCCAAATAGATTTCTAAGCATATGGGATGTTCTATGCAATTCGTGCACCTATCTTGCATCAAGATTATCACTATCTCAAAACCGAGCTTCCACTTGAGCCCCTTTACCTAGGATACCATCACGTGCGTCCAAAATGGTCAAATCGTGTACCTATCTTGCACCGAAACTAACACTTTCTCCACACAGACTGAAGTGAGATTCTATATGACATCTAGGAGTTCTATTGGGTGCTTCTAAATAGATTTCTAAGCATATGATACGTTCCGTGCAATTCGTGCACCTATCTTGCATCAAGATTAGCACTATATCCAAACAAACCAAACTGAGCTTCCACTTGAGCCTCTTTATCCAGGAGTATCATCGGATGCATCCAAAATGGTTTCTTAGCCTATGATGCATTAGGCACAAATCGTGTACCTATCTTGCACCAAAACTAACTCTGTCTCCAAACAGACCGAAGCGAGATTCCATATGACACATGTCATCTAGGAGTTCTATTGGGGTGCGTCCAAATGGATTTCTTAGCATATGGTATGTTCCATTCAAACCGTGCACCTATCTTCCATCAAGATTAGCACTATCTCCAAACAGATCGAACCGACCTTCGACTTGAGCCTCTTCACCTAGGAGTATTATCGGGTGCTTCCATAATGGTTTCCGAGCCTATGCTGCATTATGCGCAATCCATGCACCAATCTTGCACCAAAACTAACATTGTATCCGAATAGATTGAAGCAAGATTCTACATGACACACATGATCTAGGAGTTCTATCGGGTGCGTCCAAATTGATTTCCGAGAATATGGTACGTTCCATGCAAACGTACACCTATCTTGCATCAAGATTAGCACTATCTCCAAACAGACCAACCCGAGCTTTCACTTGGGCCTCTTCACCTAGGAGTACCATTGGGAACTTCCACAATGGTTTCTGATCCTGTGGTGCACTGGGCACAAACCATGCACCTATCTTGCACCGAAACTAATACAATCTCCAACTGGACTAAAGCGAGATTCCATATGATACAATTCATCTAGTAGTTCCATCGGGTGCATCTACAGTTCCATCGGGTGTGTCCAAATTGATTTCTGAGCATAAGATATGTTCCATGCAAACCTTGCACCTATCTTGCATCAAGATTAGAACAATCTCCAGACAGACAGAACCAAGATCCCACTTGAGCCTCTTCACCAAGGTGTACCATCTTGTGCGTCCAAAATAGTTTCTTAGCCTATGGTGCATTAGGCACAAACCGTGTACCTATCTTGCACCAAAACTAACACTGTCTACAAAGAGACCGAAGTGAGATTCTATATGACACACGTCATCTAGGTGTTCTATTGGGTGCTTCCAAATATATTTCTAAGCATATAGTACGTTCGATGCAATTCGTGCATCTATCTTGCATCAAGATTAGCACTGTCTCCAAACAAAAGCAAACTGAGCTTCCACTTGAGCCCCTTTACCCAGGAGTATCTCGGGTGCATCCAAAATGGTTTCTTAGCCTATGATGCATTAGGCACAAACTGTCTACCTATATTGCAGCAAAACTAACTCTGTCTCCAAACAGACCGAAGCGAGATTCCATATGACACATGTCATCTAGGAGTTCTATTGGGGTGTGTCCAAATGGATTTCTTAGCATATGGTATGTTCCATGCAAACCGTGCACCTATCTTGCATCAAGATTAGCACTATCTCCAAACAGATCGAACCAACCTTCCACTTGAGCCTCTTCACCTAGGATTATCATCGGGTGCTTCCATAATGATTTCTGAGCCTATGGTGCACTGGGCTCAAACCATGCAACTATCTTGCACCGAAACTAATACTATCTCCAAATAGACCGAAGCGAGATTCCATATGATACACTTCATCTAGTAGTTCCATCAGGTGCATCTACAGTTCCATCGGGTCTGTCCAAATTGATTTTCTAGCATATGGTATGTTCCATGCAAACCGTGCACCTATCTTGCATCAAGATTAGCACAATCTCCAAACAGATAGAACCAAGATTCCACTTGACCCTCTTCACCAAGGAGTACCATCGTGTGCGTCCAAAATAGTTTCTTAGCCTATGGTGCATTAGGCACAAACCATGTACCTATCTTGCACCGAAACTAACACTATCTCCAAAGAGACCAAAGTGAGATTCTATATGACACACGTCATCTGGGAGTTCTATTCGGTGCTTCCAAATATATTTCTAAGCATATAGTATGTTCCATGCAATTCGTGCACCTATCTTGCACCAAGATTAGCACTATCTCCAAACAAAAGCAAACTGAGCTTCCACTTGAGCCCCTTTACCTAGGAGTATCATCGGGTGCATCCAAAATGGTTGCTTAGCCTATGTTGCATTAGGCGCAAACTGTGTACCTATCTTGCACCAAAACTAACTCTGTCTCCAAACAGACCGAAGCGAGATTCTAAATGATACATGTCATCTAGGAGTTCAATTGGTGTGCGTCCAAATGGATTTCATAGCATATGGTATGTTCCATGCAAAACGTGCACCTATCTTGTATCAAGATTAGCACTATCTCCAAACAGATCGAACCGACATTCCACTTGAGCCTCTTCACCTAGGATTATCATCGGGTGCTTCCATAATGGTTTCTGAGGCTATGGTGCATTATGCGCAAACCATGCACCAATCTTGCACCTAAGCTAACACTGTCTCCAAACAGATTGAAGCGAGACTCCATATGACACACATGATCTAGGAGTTCTATCGGGTGCGTCCAAATTGATTTCTGAGAATATGATACGTTCCATGCAAACAGTACACCTATCTTGCATCAAGATTAGCACTATCTCCAAACAGACCGAACCGAGCTTTCACTTGAGCCTCTTCGCCTAGGAGTACCATCAGGAACTTCCACAACGATTTCTGAGCCTATGGTGCACTTGGCACAAACCATGCAACTATCTTGCACCGAAACTAATAGTATCTCGAACTGGACCGAAGGGTGAATCCATATGATACACTTCCTCTAGTATTTCCATCGGGTGCATCTACAGTTCCATCGGGTTTGTCCAAATTGATTTCTGAGCATATGGTATGTTCCATGCAAACCGTGCGCCTATCTTGCATCAAGATTAGAACTATCTCCAAATAGACAGAACCAAGATTCCACTTGAACCTAATCACCAAGGAGTACCATCGTGTGCGTCCAAAATAGTTTCCTAGCCTATGGTGCATTAGGCACAAACCGTGTGCCTATCTTGCACTGAAACTAACACTATCTCCAAAGAGACCGAAGTGAGATTCTATATGACACACGTCATCTAGGAGTTCTATTGGGTGCTTTCAAATATATTTCGAGGCATATGATACGTTCCATGCAATTCATGCACCTATCTTGCATCAAGATTAGCACTATCTCTAAACAAAAGCAAACTGAGCTTCCACTTGAGCCCCTTTACCCAGGAGTATCATCGGGTGCATCCAAAATGGTTTCTTAGTCTATGATGCATTAGGCGCAAACTGTGTACCTATCTTGCAGCAAAACTAACTCTGTCTCCAAACAGACTGAAGCGAGATTCCATATGACACATGTCATCTAGGAGTTCTATTGGGGTGTGTCCAAATGGATTTCTTAGCATATGGTATGTTCCATGCAAACCGTGCACCTATTTTACATCAAGATTAGCACTATCTCCATACAGATCGAACCGACATTCCACTCGAGCCTCTTCACCTAGGATTATCATTGGGTGCTTCCATAATGGTTTCCGAGCCTATGGTGCATTATGCGCAAACCATGCACCAATGTTGCATCTAAACTAACACTGTTTCCAAACAGTTTGAAGCGAGATTCCATATGACACACATGATCTAGGAGTTCTATCGGGTGCGTCCAAATTGATTTACGAGAATATGGTACATTCCTTGCAAACCAAACAACTATCTTGCATCAAGATTAGCACTATCTTCAAAACAGACCGAACCGAGCTTTCACATGAGCCTCTTCACCTACGAGTACCATTGGGAACTTCCACAACGATTTCTGAGCCTATGGTGCACTGGGCACAAACCATGCAACTATGTTGCATCAAAACTAATACTATCTCCAACTAGACCAAAGCGAGATTCCATATGACACACTTCATCTAGTAGTTCCATCGGATGCATCTACTGTTCCATCGGGTTTGTCCAAATTGATTTCTGAGCATACGGTATGTTCCATGCAAACCGTGCACCTATCTTGCATCAAGATTAGAACAATCTCCAAACAGATAGAACCAAGATTCCACTTGAGCCTCTTCACCAAGGAGTAGCATCGTATGCGTCCAAAATAGTTTCTTAGCCTATGGTGCATTAGGCACAAACCGTGTACCTATCTTGCACCGAAACTAACACTATCTCCAAAGAGACCGAAGTGAGATTCTATATGACACACGTCATATAGGAGTTCTATTGGGTGCGTCCAAATATATTTTGAAGCATATGGTACGTTCCATGCAATTCGTGCACCTATCTTGCATCAAGATTAGCACTATATCCAAACAAACAACTGAGCTTCCACTTGAGCACCTTTACCTAGGAGTATCATCGGATGCATCCAAAATAGTTTCTTAGCCTAAGATGCATTAGGCACAAACCGTGTACCTATCTTGCACCAAAACTAACTATGTGTCCAAATAGACTGAAGCGAGATTCCGTATGGCACATGTCATATAGGAGTTCTATTGGGTGTGTCCGAATGGATTTTTGAGCATATGGTACGTTCCTTGCAAACCGTGCACCTATCTTGCATCAAGATTAGTACTATCTCCAAACAGATCGAACCAAGCTTCCACTTGAGCCTCTTCACCTAGGAGTATCAGTGGGTGCTTCCATAATAGTTTCTAAGCCTATGATGCATCATGCGAAAATCGTGCACCAATCTTGCACCTAAACTAACACTATCTTCAAACGGACCAAAGCGAGATACAATATGACACACGTCATCTAGGAGTTCTATCGGGTGCGTCCAAATTGATTTTTGTGAATATACTATCTTCAACTGGACCGAAGTGAGATTCCATATGACAAACTTCAGCTAGTAGTTCCATCGGGTGCCTCTAGCAGTTCCATCGGGTGTGTCCACATTGATTTCTAAGCATATGGTACGTTCCATGCAAATCGTGCGCCTATCATACATTAAGATGAGAACTATCTCCAAACAGACCAAACCCACTTGAGCCTCTTCACCAAGGAGTACCACCGGGTGCGTCCAAAATGGTTTCTTAGACTATGGTGCATTAGGTGCAAACCTTGCACCTATTTTGCACCAAAACTAACACTATCTCCAAATGGACCAAAGCAAAATTCCATATGATGCACATCATCTAGGAGTTCTATCGGGTGTGTCTAAATTGATTACCGAGCATATGGTATGTTCCATGCAAACCATGCACCTATCTTGCATCAAGATTAGCACTATATCGAAACAGACCAAACCGAGCTTTCATTTGAGCCTCTTCACCTAGGAGTACAATCGGGTGCTTCCACAATGGTTTCGACCCTATGGTGCATTAGGCGCAAACCGTGCACCTATCTTGCACTGAAACTAACATTGTCTCTAAATAGACCAAAGCGAGACTCCATGTGACACACATCATCTAAGAGTTCTATTGGGTACGTATAAATTGATTTCTAGGCATATGGTCAAATCGTGTACCTATCTTGCACCGAAACTAACACTTTCTCCACACAAACTGAAGTGAGATTCTATATGACACACATCATCTAGGAGTTCTATTGAGTGCTTCTAAATAGATTTCTAAGCATATGGTACGTTCCATGCAATTTGTGCACCTATCTTGCATCAAGATTAGCACTATATCCAAACAAACCAAACTGAGCTTCCACTTGAGCCTCTTTACCCAGGAGTATCATCGGATGCATCCAAAATGGTTTCACTTGAGCCTCTTCACCTAGGAGTACCATTGGGAACTTCCACAATGGTTTCTGATCCTGTGGTGCACTGGGCACAAACCATGCACCTATCTTGCAGCAAAACTAACTCTGTCTCCAAACAGACCGAAGCGAGATTTCATATGACACATGTCATCTAGGAGTTCTATTGGGGTGCGCCCAAATGGATTTCTTAGCATATGGTATGTTCCATGCAAACCGTGCACCTATCTTGCATCAAGATTAGCACTATCTCCAAACAGATCGAACTGACCTTCCACTTGAGCCTCTTCACCTAGGATTATCATCGGGTGCTTCCATAATGATTTCTGAGCCTATGGTGCACTGGGCTCAAACCATGCAACTATCTTGCACCGAAACTAATACTATCTCCAACTCGACCGAATCGAGATTCCATATGATACACTTCATCTAGTAGTTCCATCGGGTGTTCATACAGCACCTTCGGGTTTGTCCAAATTGATTTCCTAGCATATGGTACATTCCTTGCAAACCATACACCTATCTTGCATCAAGATTTGCACTATCTCCAAACAGACCGAACCGAGCTTTCCATGAGCCTCTTCACCTAGGAGTACCATGATGCGAACCCGCTAGGGTTTTTGGCCTGATCTTTCGATGAGAGGCGCTGGATAACTCGATTAGTGGATGGAGATGACGTTCACGGCCCGACTACAGCCCTCAAGGCCGCACCTTAGCAACCGATACACCACGTCCAACAGCCGTCACGATCTTGTGGAGCGCGACAACCAGCCCCTAGGGCTCCCGTCCTGCAAGCAATCGAAGAACTAGCAAGAACGAGGAAACAAGCACTGAATTTGCAAGATGAATTGAAGGTTTCAAACTGAATCTGAATCAACAATGGGGTTCCGAAGACAAGGAGACGGGCGGCTGATCCTGCACGCGCGCCTACAAGCAAGTAGCGAAGGCTAAACTTGATCTAAACAAAACCCAGTTGTTCATGGCGGCTCTAGATGTAAATAAATAGAGGGGAGGACGACCAAAGGGGTGCTAGAGTCGTCCTCCAACCCTAGGACGCGTCCCTAATGGACTCAACTTGATACATGGGCCATTGGTCCAAAATAGGGTGACGCAGCACCAAAACAGAAAAAGGTGTCGGCACGGAAACAAGGACTGCGCCCGACTCATAAGCTGCATAGATATGTGGTTGGACCCATTGGAAAGTAGACTTCATGAGCTTTCCAACAAGTATAGGAACGTCCCAGTTGGAGTCCATATGACGCCGTGGTGATCCATACAAGTTAGAGTTATTTTCCAGTCCGAATCCAACTCCCAAAACGTGTTGGGTTTGGACTCTTTGTTTCCTTGCTTTAGAAGCGACGTGGTAACTTGATAGAGGATGTTGTGGAGGCTTGGACCTGATCTCCAATCACCTTTGTTAAGTTATCACTCTTCCCATATGCAATCAACCCTTGAAGTTGGTGTTGCCTCAAATTCTGAATGCAGTTGAACCTTCCCTTGCTGATCTTGTCCATTATTCCTGAGCAACACGAAAGTGCACGTGTCTCCATTGTCTAAATATGATTGACAAGAGTTTAAAACTGAACTTACTTGAAGGTTGAGTTGACGGCAACGAGCACGAGTAAGAGGACCAGCTATAGGTTGTGTCGGAGAGGATGTAGGACCAGCTATAGGTTGTGTCGGAGATGTAGGACCAGCTATAGGTTGTGTCGGAGAGGATGTAGGAGAGGATGTATCGCTGGTGTTGATGTCCTCATCATACCATTGGGAACTTCCACAACGATTTCTGAGCCTATGGTGCACTGGGCACAAACCATGCAACTATGTTGCATCAAAACTAATACTATCTCCAACTGGACCAAAGCGAGATTCCATATGATACACTTCATCTAGTAGTTCCATCGGATGCATCTACAGTTCCATCGGGTTTGTCCAAATTGATTTCTGAGCATATGGTATGTTCCAGGCAAACCATGCACCTATCTTGCATCAAGATTAGAACAATCTCCAAACAGATAGAACCAAGATTCCACTTGAGCCTCTTCACCAAGGAGTAGCATCGTATGCGTCCAAAATAGTTTCTTAGCCTATGGTGCATTATGCACAAACCGTGTACCTATCTTGCACCGAAACTAATACTATCTCCAAAGAGACCGAAGTGAGATTCTATATGACACACGTCATCTAGGAGTTCTATTGGGTGCGCCTAAATATATTTTGAAGCATATGGTATGTTCTTTGAAAACCGTGCACTTATCTTGCATCAAGATTAGAACCATCTCCAAACAGACAGAACCAAGATTCCACATGAGCCTCTTCACCAAGGAGTATCATCGCGTGTATCCAAAATAGTTTCTTAGCCTATGGTACATTAGGCACAAACCGTGTACCTAGCACCGAAACTAACACTATCTCCAAAGAGACCGAAGTGAGATTCTATATGACACACGTCATCTAGGAGTTCTATTGGGTGCTTCCAAATATATTTCTAAGCATATGGTACGTTCGATACAATTCGTGCACCTATCTTGCATCAAGATTAGCACTATCTCCAAACAAAGCAAACTGAGCTTCCACTTCAGCCCCTTTACCTAGGAGTATCATCGGGTGCTTCCATAATGGTTTCTGAGCCTATGGTGCATTATGCGCAAACCATGCACCAATCTTGCACCTAAACTAACACTGTCTCCGAACAGATTGAAGCAAGATTCCATATGACACACATGATCTAGGAGTTCGATCGGGTGCATCCAAATTGATTTCTGAGAATATGGTATGTTCCATGCAAACCGTACACCTATCTTGCATCAAGATTAGTACTATCTCCAAACAGACCGAACCGAGCTTTCACTTGAGCCTCTTCACCTAGGAGTACCATTGGGAACTTCCACAATGATTTTTGAGCCTATGGTGCACTGGGCACAAACCATGCAACTATCTTGCACCGAAACTAATACTATCTCCAACTGGACCGAAGCGAGATTTCATATGATACACTTCATCTAGTAGTTCCATCGGGTGCATCTACAGTTCCATCGCGTGTGTCCAAATTGATTTCTGAGCATATGGTATGTTCCATGCAAACGATGCACCAATCTTGCATCAAGATTAGAACTATCTCCAAACAGATAGAACCAAGATTCCACATGAGCCTCTTCACCAAGGAGTACCATCGCGTGCGTCCAAAATAGTTTCTTAACCTATGGTGCATTAGGCACAAATCGTGTACCTAACTTGCACCGAAACTAACACTATCTCCAAAGAGACCAAAGTGAGATTCTATATGACACACATCATCTAATAGTTCTATTGGGTGCTTCCAAATATATTTCGAAGCATATGGTACGTTCGATGCAATTCGTGCACCTATCTTGCATCAAGATTAGCACTATCTCCAAACAAAGCAAATTGAGCTTCCACTTGAGCCCCTTTACCCAGGAGTATCATCGGGTGCATCCAAAATGGATTCTTAGCCTATGATGCATTAGGCGCAAACTATGTACTATCTTGCACCAAAACTAACTCTGTCTCCAAACAGACCAAAGCGAGATTCTATATGACACATGTCATCGAGGAGTTCTATTGGGGTGCGTCTAAATGGATTTCTTAGCATATGGTTTGTTCCATGCAAACCGTGCCCCTATCTTGCATCAAGATTAGCACTATCTCCAAACAGATCGCTCCGACCTTCCACTTGAGCCTCTTCACCTAGGATTATCATCGGTTGCTTCCATTATGGTTTCTGAGCCTATGGTGCATTATGCGCAAACCATGCACCAATCTTGCTCCTAAACTAACACTGTCTCCAAACAGATTGAAGCGAGATTCCATATGACGCACATGATCTAGGAGTTCTATCGGGTGCGTCCAAATTGATTTTTGAGAATATGGTACGTTCCATGCAAACCGTACACCTATCTTTCATCAAGATTGGCACTATCTCCAAACAGACCGAACCGAGCTTTCACTTGAGCCTCTTCACCTAGGAGTACCATCGGGAACTTCCACAACGATTTCTGAGCCTATGGTGCACTGGGCACAAACCAAGCACCTATCTTGCACCGAAACTAATACTATCTCCAGCTAGACTGAAGCGAGATTCCATATGATAAACTTCATCTAGTACTTCCATCGGGGGCATCTAGAGTTCTATCGGGTGTGTCCAAATTGATTTCTGAGCATATGGTATGTTCCATGCAAACCGTGCACCTATCTTGCATCAAGATTAGAACTATCTCCAAACAGATAGAACCAAGATTCCACCTGAGCCTCTTCACCAAGGAGTACCATCGCGTGCGTCCAAAATAGTTTCTTAACCTATGGTGCATTAGGCACAAATCGAGTACCTAACTTGCACCGAAACTAACACTATCTCCAAAGAGACCAAAGTGAGATTCTATATGACACGTCATCTAGGAGTTCTATTGGGTGCTTCCAAATATATTTCAAAGCATATGGTACGTTCGATGCAATTCGTGCACCTATCTTGCATCAAGATTACCACTATCTCCAAACAAAGCAAACTGAGCTTCCACTTGAGCCCCTTTACCCAGGAGTATCACTGGGTGCATCCAAAATGGTTTCTTAGCCTTTGATGCATTAGGCGCAAACTGTGTACCTATCTTGCACCAAAACTAACTCTGTCTCCAAACAGACCAAAGTGAGATTCCATATGACACATGTCATCTAGGATTTCTATTGGGGTGCGTCCAAATGGATTTCTTAGCATATGGTATGTTCCATGCAAAACGTGCACCTATCTTGCATCAAGATTAGCACTATCTCCGAACAGATCGAACCGACCTTCCACTTGAGCCTCTTCACCTAGGATTATCATGGGGTGCTTCCATAATGGTTTCTGAGCCTACGGTGCATTATGCGCAAACCATGCACCAATCTTGCACCTAAACTAACACTGTCTCCAAACAGATTGAAGCAAGATTCCATATGACACACATGATCTAAGAGTCCTATTGGGTGCGCCCAAATTGATTTCTAAGAATATGGTACGTTCCATACAAACCGTACACCTATCTTTCATCAAGATTAGCACTATCTCCAAATAGACCAAACCAAACTTTCACTTGAGCCTCTTCACCTAGGAGTACCATCGGGAACTTCCACAATGATTTCTGAGCCTATGGTGCACTGGGCACACCTCCCTCACCAGATATCTTCGATCACTGGTCGATGTTCTTCGACGGGTCTTTAAACATCAATGGCGCTGGTGCCGGCATCCTTTTCATTTCACCAAACAAGGACAAACTACTCTACGTCCTTCGGATCCTCTTCTCGGCATCCAACAATGTCGCCGAGTACGAAGGTCTCTGGACTTTGTAGACGTGGCCTGGTTCATCCTGCTCGACCACAAGCACCGTGGAAATGACCCGATCAGTTGCTGCTATATAGAGGAGCATTTCCCTCAGCCTAGAGATAAACCGGCTGAGAGCTGCCATGCACCATGTGAGCTTTTGAACGTATTTGACATTCCTGGGTGGTCGCATATAGAGCACTGCCTTGACTTTTGAGGGGTTTGGCCGTATGCCATCGCACTGACGACGTTGCCGAGCAGTATACCAGAGGGAACACCGAAGATGCAT
Source organism: Sorghum bicolor (assembly GCF_000003195.3). NCBI lineage: Eukaryota > Viridiplantae > Streptophyta > Magnoliopsida > Poales > Poaceae > Sorghum > Sorghum bicolor. The sequence continues at coordinate 30,330,172 of NC_012877.2, forward strand.
TTTTGGGCTTAAGCTTCCACTTGTATTTATTTAGCGCTTTAAAAGTACGGTCTAAGTTGTCGAACAGGGTGCTGGTGTCCCTGGTTTTGATGACAACGTCGTCGATGTAGGCCTCGACGAGGTCATCACGTATCTCGTTGTGGAGTAGCCTATGGTGCAATAGGCAAAAACTGTGTACCTATCTTGCACCAAAACTAACTCTATCTCCAAAGAGACCAAAGTGAGATTCTATATGACACACATCATCTAGGAGTTCCACTGGGTGCTTCCAAATATATTTCTAAGCATATGGTACGTTCCATGCAATACGTGCACCTATATTGCATCAAGATTAGCACTATATCCAAACAAACAACTGAGCTTCCACTTGAGCACCTTTACCTAGGAGTATCATTGGATGCATCCAAAATAGTTTATTAGCCTAAGATGCTTTAGGCACAAACCGTGTACCTATCTTGCACCAAAACTAACTATGTGTCCAAATAGTCTGAAGCGAGATTCCGTATGGCACATGTCATCTAGGAGTTCTATTGGGTGTGTCCAAATGGATTTTTGAGCATATGGTACGTTCCTTGCAAACCGTGCACCTATCTTGCATCAAGATTAGTACTATCTCCAAACAGATCGAACCAAGCTTCCACTTGAGCCTCTTCACCTAGGATTATGATTGGGAGCTTCCACAATAGTTTCTAAGCCTATGATGCATCATGCGCAAATCGTGCACCAATCTTGCACCAAAACTAACACTATCTCCAAACGGACCAAAGCGAGATACAATATGACACACGTCATCTAGGAGTTCTATCGGGTGCGTCCAAATTGATTTTTGTGAATATACTATCTTCAACTGGACCGAAGCGAGATTCCATATGACAAACTTCAGCTAGTAGTTCCATCGGGTGCCTCTAGCTGTTCCATCGGGTGTGTCCACATGGATTTCTAAGCATATGGTACGTTCCATGCAAATCGTGCGCCTATCATACATCAAGATGAGAACTATCTCCAAACAGACCAAACCCACTTGAGCCTCTTCACCAAGGAGTACCACCGGGTGCGTCCAAAATGGTTTCTTAGACTATGGTGCATTAGGTGCAAACCGTGCACCTATCTTGTAACAAAACTAACACTATCTCCAAATGGACCAAAGCAAAATTCCATACGACGCACATCATCTAGGAGTTCTATCGGGTGTGTCCAAATTGATTTCCGAGCATATGGTATGTTCCATGCAAACCATGCACCTATCTTGCATCAAGATTAGCACTATATCGAAACAGACCAAACCGAGCTTTCACTTGAGCCTCTTCACCTATGAGTACAATCGGGTGCTTCCACAATGGTTTCGACCCTATGGTGCATTGGGCGCAAACCGTGCACCTATCTTGCACTGAAACTAACATTGTCTCTAAATAGACCAAAGCGAGACTCCATATGACCCACATCATCTAAGAGTTCTATTGGGTGCGTATAAATTGATT
>NC_012877.2:30331749-30333092 GCF_000003195.3 Sorghum bicolor
CAGTACTATCTCCAACAGACCGAACCGAGCTTTCCTTGAGCCTCTTCACCTAGGAGTACCATTGGGAACTTCCACAATGATTTTTGAGCCTATGGTGCACTGGGCACAAACCATGCAACTATCTTGCACCGAAACTAATACTATCTCCAACTGGACCGAAGCGAGATTTCATATGATACACTTCATCTAGTAGTTCCATCGGGTGCATCTACAGTTCCATCGCGTGTGTCCAAATTGATTTCTGAGCATATGGTATGTTCCATGCAAACGATGCACCAATCTTGCATCAAGATTAGAACTATCTCCAAACAGATAGAACCAAGATTCCACATGAGCCTCTTCACCAAGGAGTACCATCGCGTGCGTCCAAAATAGTTTCTTAACCTATGGTGCATTAGGCACAAATCGTGTACCTAACTTGCACCGAAACTAACACTATCTCCAAAGAGACCAAAGTGAGATTCTATATGACACACATCATCTAATAGTTCTATTGGGTGCTTCTAAATAGATTTCTAAGCATATGGTACGTTCCATGCAATTAGTGCACCTATCTTGCATCAAGATTAGCACTATATCCAAACAAACCAAACTGAGCTTCCACTTGAGCCTCTTTACCCAGGAGTATCATCGGATGTATCCAAAATGGTTTCTTAGCCTATGATGCATTAGGCACAAACCGTGTACCTATCTTGCACCAAAACTAACTCTGTCTCCAAACAGACCGAAGCGAGATTCCATATGACACATGTCATCTAGGAGTTCTATTGGGGTGCGTCCAAATGGATTTCTTAGCATATGGTATGTTCCATTCAAACCGTGCACCTATCTTCCATCAAGATTAGCACTATCTCCAAACAGATCGAACCGACCTTCGACTTGAGCCTCTTCACCTAGGAGTATTATCGGGTGCTTCCATAATGGTTTCTGAGCCTATGGTGCATTATGTGCAAACCATGCACCAATCTTGCACCTAAACTAACATTGTATCTGAATAGATTGAAGCAAGATTCTACATGACACACATGATCTAGGAGTTCTATCGGGTGCGTCCAAATTGATTTCTGAGAATATGGTACGTTCCATGCAACCGTAAACATATCTTGCTTCAAGATTAGCACTATCTCCAAACAGACCAAACCGAGCTTTCACAATGATTTCTGAGCCTATGGTGCACTAGGCACAAACCATGCAACTATCTTGCACTGAAACTAATACTATCTCCAACTGCACCAGAGCAGATTCACTGTGCCCAGGCTAGTAGCGCCAAAAAGCCAACCCATTTTTTTTTTTTTTTTCTCGTTTTTTTCTTGCTTTTTTTTCCTTGTTGTTGTTTTTTTTTC
>NC_012877.2:30335006-30407158 GCF_000003195.3 Sorghum bicolor
GGAAGTTCTATCAGGTGTGTCGAAATTGATTTCCAAGCATATGGAATGTTCCAGGCAAACCGGTTCAATAAATCAGGCATCAAGATTAGCACTATCTCCAAACCGAGCTTCCACTTGAGCCCCTTTACCTAGGAGTAATATCACGTGCATCCAAAATGGTTTCTTAGCCTATGGTGCATTAGGCAGAAACCTTGTACCTATCTTGCACCAAAACTAACACTATCTCCAAAGAGACCGAAGTGGGATTCTATATGACACACGTCATCTAGGAGTTTTATTGGGTGCTTCCAAATAGATTTCTAAGCATATGGGATGTTATATGCAATTCGTGCACCTATCTTGCATCAAGACTATCACTATCTCAAAACCGAGCTTCCACTTGAGCCCCTTTACCTAGGATACCATCACGTGCGTCCAAAATGGTCAAATCGTGTACCTATCTTGCACCAAAACTAACACTTTCTCCACACAAACTGAAGTGAGATTCTATATGACACATCATCTAGGAGTTCTATTGGGTGCTTCTAAATAGATTTCTAAGCATATGGTACGTTCCATGCAATTAGTGCACCTATCTTGCATCAAGATTAGCACTATATCCAAACAAACCAAACTGAGCTTCCACTTGAGCCTCTTTACCCAGGAGTATCATCGGATGTATCCAAAATGGTTTCTTAGCCTATGATGCATTAGGCACAAACCGTGTACCTATCTTGCACCAAAACTAACTCTGTCTCCAAACAGACCGAAGCGAGATTCCATATGACACATGTCATCTAGGAGTTCTCATTGGGGTGCGTCCAAATGGATTTCTTAGCATATGGTATGTTCCATGCAAAACGTGCACCTATCTTGCATCAAGATTAGCACTATCTCCAAATAGATTGAACCGACCTTCCACTTGAGCCTCTTCACCTAGGATTATCATCGGGTGCTTCCATAATGGTTTCTGAGCCTATGGTGCATTATGCGCAAACCATGCACCAATCATGCACCTAAACTAACACTATCTCCAAACAGATTGAAGCAAGATTCCATATGACACACATGATTTAGCAGTTCTATCGGGTGCGTCCAAATTGATTTCTGAGAATATGCTACGTTCCATGCAAACCGTACACCTATCTCTCATCAAGATTAGCACTATCTCCAAATAGACCGAACAGAGCTTTCACTTGAGCCTCTATACCTAGGAGTACCATCGGGAACTTCCACAACGATTTCTGAGCCTATGGTGCACTGGGTACAAACCGTGCAACTATCTTGCACCGAAACTAATACTATCTCCAACTAGAGCAAAGCGAGATTCCATGTGATACAGTTCATCAATTTAGTTCCATCGGGTGCATCTACAGTTACATCGGGTGTGTCCAAAGCATATGGTATGTTCCATTTAAACCGTGCACCTATCTTGCATCAACATTAGAACTATCTCCAAACAGAGAGAACCAAGATTCCACATGAGCCTCTTCACCAAGGAGTACCATCACGTGTGTCCAAAATAGTTTCTTAGCCTATGGTGCATTAGGCACAAACCGTGTACCTATCTTACACCGAAACTAACACTATCTCCAAAGAGACCAAAGTGAGATTCTATATGACACACGTCATCTAGGAGTTCTATTGGGTGCTTCCAAATATATTTCTAAGCATATGCTACGTTCGATGCAATTCGTGCACCTATCTTGCATCAAGATTAGCACTATCGCCAAACAAAGAAAACTGAGCTTCCACTTGGGCCCCTTTACCTAGGAGTATCATCGGGTGCATCCAAAATGGTTTCTTAGCCTACGATACAGTAGGCGCAAACTGTGTACCTATCTTGCACCAAAACTAACTCTGTCTCCAAACAGACCATAGCGAGATTCCATATGACACATGTCATCTACGAGTTCTATTGGGGTGCGTCCAAATGGATTTCTTAGCATATGGTATGTTCCTTGCAAACCGTACACCTATCTTGCATCAAGATTAGCACTATCTCTAAGCAGATCGAACCGACATTACACTTGAGCCTCTTCACCTAGGATTATCATCGGGTGCTTCCATAATGGTTTCTGAGCCTATGGTGCATTATGCGCAAACTATGCACCAATCTTGCACCTAAACTAACACTGTCTCCAAACATATCGAAGCAAGATTCCATATGACACACATAATCTAGGAGTTCTATCGGGTGTACACCTATCTTGCATTAAGATTAGCAATATCTCCAAACAGACCGAACCAAGCTTTCACTTGAGCCTCATCACCTAGGAGTACCATCGAGAACTTCCACAACGATTTCTGAGCCTATGGTGCACTGGGCACAAACCATGCAACTATCTTGCACCGAGACATATACTATCTCCAACTGGACCGAAACGAGATTTCATATGATACACTTCATCTAGTAGTTCCATCGGGTGCATCTACAGTTACATCGGGTTTGTCCAAATTGATTTCTGAGCATATGGTATGTTCCATGCAAACCGTGCACCTATCTTGCATCAAGATTAGAACTATCTCCAAACAGATAGAACCAAGATTCCACTTGAGCCTCTTCACCAAGGAGTAACATTGTGTGTGTCCAAAATAGTTTCTTAGTCTATGGTGCATTAGGCACAAACCGTGTACCTATCTTGCAACGAAACTAACACTTTCTCCAAAGAGACCGAAGTGAGATTCTATATGACACACGTCATCTAGGAGTTCTATTGGGTGCTTCCAAATATATTTTGCATATGGTACGTTCCATGCAATTTGTGCACCTATCTTGCATCAAGATTAGCACTATCTCCAAACAAAAGCAAACTGAGCTTCCACTTGAGCCCCTTTACCGAGGAGTATCATCGGGTGCATCCAAAATGGTTTCTTAGCCTATGATGGATTAGGCGGAAACTGTGTACCTATCTTGCACCAAAACTAACTCTGTCTCCAAACAGACCAAAGCGAGATTCCATATGACACATGTCATCTAGGAGTTTTATTGGGGTGCGCCCAAATGGATTTCTTTGCATATGGTATGTTCCATGCAAACCGTGCACCTATCTTGCATCAAGATTAGAACTATCTCCAAACAGATCGAACCCACCTTCCACATGAGCCTCTTCACCTAGGATTATCATCGGGTGGTTCCATAATGGTTTATGAGCCAATGGTGCATTATGCGCAAACCATGCACCAATCTTGCACCTAAACTAACACTGTCTCCAAACAGACTGAAGCGAGATTCCATATGACACATATGATTTAGCAGTTCTATCGGGTGCGTCCAAATTGATTTTCGAGAATATTCTACGTTCCATGCAAACCGTACACCTAACTCTCATCAAGATTAGCACTATCTGCAAATAGACCGAACCGAGCTTTCACTTAAGCCTCTATACCTAGGAGTACCATCGGGAACTTCCACAACGATTTCTGAGCCAATGGTGCACTGGGCACAAACCATGCAACTATCTTGCACCAAAACTAATACTATCTCCAACTAGACCAAAGCGAGATTCCATATGATACACTTCATCTAGTTAGTTCCATCGGGTGCATCTACAGTTACATCGGGTGTGTCCAAATTGATTTCTGAGCATATGGTATGTTCCATGCAAACCGTGCACCTATCTTGCATCAAGATTAGAACTATCTCCAAACAGACAGAACCAAGATTCCACATGAGCCTCTTCACCAAGGAGTACCATCGCGTGTGTCCAAAATAGTTTCTTAGCCTATGGTGCATTAGGCACAAACCGTGTACCTATCGTGCACCGAAACTAACACTACCTCCAAAGAGACTGAAGTGAGATTCTATATGACACATGTCATCTAGGAGTTCTATTGGGTGCTTCCAAATATATTTCTAAGCATATGTTACGTCCATGCAATTCGTGCACCTATCTTGCATCTAGATTAGCACTATCTCCAAACAAAAGCAAACTGAGCTTCCACTTGAGCCCCTTTACCCCGGAGTATCATCGGGTGCATCCAAAATTGTATCTTAGCCTACGATGCATTAAGCGAAAACTGTGTACCTATCTTGCACCAAAACTAACTATCTCCAAACAGACCAAAGCGAGATTTCATATGACACATATCATCTAGGAGTTCTATTGGGGTGCGTCCAAATGGATTTCTTAGCATATGGTATGTTCCATGAAAACCGTGCACCTATCTTGCATCAAGATTAGCACTACCTCCAAACAGATCGAACCGACCATCCACTTGAGCCACTTCACCTAGGATTATTATCGGGTGCTTCCATAATGGTTTCTGAGCCTATGGTGCGTTATGCGCAAACCATGCACCAATCTTGCACCTAAACTAACACTGTCTCTAAACAGATTGAAGCAAGATTTCATATGACACACATGATCTAGGAGTTCTATCGGGTGCGTCCAAATTGATTTATGAGAATATGGTATGTTCCACGCAAACCGTACACCTATCTTTCATCAATATTAGCACTATCTCCAAACAGACCGAACCGAGCTTTCACTTGAGCCTATTCACCTAGTAGTACCATCGGCAAGTTCCACAACGATTTCTAAGCCTATGGTGCACTGGGCACAAACCATGCAACTATCTTGCACCGAAACTAATACTATCTCCAACTAGACCGAAGCGAGATTCCATATGATACACTTCATCTAGTTAGTTCCATCGGGTGCATCTACAGTTACATCGGGTGTGTCCAAATTGATTTATGAGCATATGGTATGTTCCATGCAAACCGTGCACCTATCTTGCATCAAGATTAGAACTATCTCCAAATAGACAGAACCAAGATTCCACATGAGCCTCTTCACCAAGGAGTATCATCGCGTGCGTCCAAAATAGTTTCTTAGCCTATGGTGCGTTAGGCACAAAACGTGAATCTATCTTGCACCGAAACTAACACTATCTCTAAAGAGACCGAAGTGAGATTCTATATGACACACGTCATCTAGGAGTTCTATTGGGTGCTTCCAAATATATTTTGAAGCATATGGTAATGTTCCATGCAATTCGTGCACCTATCTGGCATCAAGATTAGCACTATGTCCAAACAAAAGCAAACTAAGGTTCCACTTGAGCCCCTTTACCCAGGAGTATCTTCGGGTGTATCCAAAATGGTTTCTTAGCCTATGATGCATTAGTTCTATTTCTTCGGGAGTATCTAGTTCTAGTTCTAGTTCATCTAGTTCTAGTTCTAGTTAGTTCTAGTTGTAATCTAGAAAATAGGGAGAGAGAAGAGGAGAGCGAAGGAGGAGACGGATCTGTCGTATCTTCCTCAACATTGTACTTTTGCAGCAACTGGTTCGTTCTTCATCATTCTCCAAGTTCTTCAATTCATAATTCCTAAGTTCTTTAATTACTTTTATTTACATTTGTCGAGGGTATCGGTAAGGGGTACCCTCAGCGACGCGCATTATGAGATTGCCCGTACGAAGGTCGAGACCCTCGATTCGACGCTCTGATCTTACGTATGCGCCGCCATCGACGGTCGCAGCCTCGAAGACGGAAATAGCGTCGAGCGAATCGGTCAGGGCTCGAGCGACGACTGCCGTCGAAAACGGAAGCGGGCTCGAGCGAACCGAGAGGCGTCGGGCGCAAGGACACTGTCCGCCGCCTGACGCGCGCACGCGGGCCGGAGCATTAAATGCACCTGACGCTTCCCCACCTAACACACGGGTCACGAAAGGCGTGATAGGGAACAAGCTTCTGTCCCATCGTTCTTTTTGCAGCCTTCCCACCGAACGACCCAGGGCGTGTCAGGACGCAGGAAACAAGGATGGAACGTCTAATCGGGACCCCCTCGAGACACCCAAGGTCAGCGCTCCAGATATCAGCATATTACACGGCGTCCGACCCTCGACCGAACAGGGTCCCTTCCTAGGGACAAGTTGGGCGTCGACTGACAACACCACAGCTACCCCGCCGGATCCGCCACCATACCGTACAAGCATGCGACCTCAGAACCAGCACAAGGCGGCTGGCAGGGCAGAACGCAGGAGCACGCGTAATCATCACCGGGCTATCAAGATGGGACGACTCGAGGCCATGCCGTACGGAAGCCTCGAGTAGGTCAGCGCTCCATGCGGCTATCGATCCCTACTCTAACATCTACGCATGTACCCTGTGTCTCTCCTTGGAGCTATAAAAGGAGAAACTCAGGAATAGAAGGGGGGGACATCACAACACAAGACCACGCTCATACGTAGTAAAGCTCCACACTTCATACCACGCTTGTATTCGCCCCTGTACAAGCACTTAGGTGCAAGATAATACAAACTCTCTCCCCCCGCTGGACGTAGGGCCTTCTCTTGCCCGAACCAGGATAAATCTCTGTGTCTTCTTGCATCACCATCCGGAAAAGGGAGCACGCATACGAATTTACTCGTTGGTGTGACCCCACGGGGGAAAAACACCGACAGTTGGCGCGCCAGGTAGGGGTCCTGCGTGTTTTTCATCGATTTCCCACTCCTTTCCGGATGGCTACTCTTGCCTCGCCGTTTCCGCGCTCCACGGTGATTTGGTTTGGGAGTCTCGAGTTCATGTCTACGGGCTCCGGCTACAACATGATCTTGCTCTCAGTCAAAGGACCAGGAGGAGCCCGCGTTACGCCAGCATGGTTGAAGGCCCCGAGACGCCCTCATCACCACGCCTCCCCGCCTAAGAAGAGGCACGGACAGCACCACCGCGGCCCTTCTGCTTCAGCACGACAAACAACTCGTGCGAGGCAGGATGTGGGCCACAAGTCGGCAGCACCATGTGACGGAGCAACAAGTGCGACGACTCAGCACCGCGCGACGACGGGAGGGGACGCGTCTCGCGCCCTCTCCCCCACCGCAGCTAGGCTACTTCCACACGGGTTGTTCTCTCCAAGGGCGGCACTGCCGTTCGGAATGGACAACGCCGTGGCGTCGCTCGCCAGGACGATATGCCCAAACGCCAAGACGTACGTGGAAAGACCCATGGTCCTCCCACATAGCTCTGAAGCACGGCGGTCGGCGTCCGAGCTGCCGGACCTTTCCCGAGCACGAGGCCTCCGTCGTCTAGGCCCTGGACGATACTCGATCACCTCCCTCAGGCAACGATTGCTGGAGGAAGGACGTGGGTGTTTCTACGCCGCCGAACCGGACTCCGACTCCGAGACAGACAGCTATGACCCTATGAGGGAATGTTATCACATCGACGGGGCGGTAGAAACTACTGACGAGACACGGGATGCTGCTGCGGGTGGTCGAGCCCCCGCGGCGCGAGAAGACCCCAGGACGCCTGGGAACGACGGACAAGTCGACCCCCCACCCCAGGAAGACAGAATCGCGCAGCTCGCGCAGCTGCGGGAGATCAAAATGAAGCTCAACGAAGACCGCGAGCGCCTCGTCCTGCTCGAGCAAATCCTCGAACAAGACCTGCCCTACCCGCCGGGCGGAAGTGTCCGCAGACGCGCTCGAGAGGTACATCGACAAATCGTCGGTGACGCAGAGGCGGAGCAACCTGTCAGCCGTTTCCCTCGAGCAGGCCAGAATGTAGTGGCAGCGACGATGCTGCTACGTAACATGCCAGAGCCGTCGAATTCCCAGGCCCGACGCATTCGAGATGAAGTTCAGACATTGCTCCAGGTGGCAGCAGTTCAACAAGCCGAAAGTTCGGCGTCTCGACGACGAGGAGCTGCCACAGAGAAGCGCGACAAACAGCCTCTAAACGAAGAGGAGGTGTCAGTCCATCAACAACCTCCCCCTCGAGGTAGAAAGACCACTCTCATCCTCCCTGCCGACAATCAACGTCGACACGACGCGCGGCACGACATCAAAGAAAATAGACGCCGCCGGCACGGAGACGCGGAAGAACGTGGTTATAGCGCGCATCGCGGTGGGAGATACTACAGCGACGAGGACCGGGTGGCCCCCGAGCCACCGGGCCCGCGGGTGTTCAGCAGGGCGATTCGCAGCACGCCCCTGCCCAATCCGTTTCGACCCCCGACCAGCATCGCGAAGTACAACGGAGAGACCAAACCAGAGTTATGGCTGGTCGATTTCAGGTTGGCCTGTCAGCTAGGTGGCGCTCGAGGTGATGACCGAGCCATCATCAGACAGCTACCCCTTTTCCTCTCCGACACCGCCCGTCGATGGCTCGAGGAACTCCCTGCCAATCAGATCCACAACTGGGTTGATCTGGTCAGAGTCTTCGAGGGTAACTTCAAAGGGACCTACATACGGCCAGGGAACTCGTGGGACCTCAGTAAATGCAAGCAGAAGTCAGGAGAAACTCTTCGGGAGTACGCTTGACGCTTCTCGAAGCAGCGCACTGAGTTGCCGCACATCCCTGACCAAAAATGGAAGCGTACTGCAAGGAGGTCCGTCGACTCGAAGACAGGTTCCACGGCCTCGAGCTTGTCCATGTCGCTCGACGCTACAACGAGGCAGCCGACGAACTCGCCAAGATCGCATCTACCAGAGGCACAGTGCCGCCTGATGCATTCTCAAAGGATCTTCACGAGCCATCCGTCGACCTAGGCATGGGGGCTGGCGTCGACACCACCATCGCCCAACCAACCAATGCTGTCGATGCGCTCTTGATGGAGGAAGAGGTGATGGAGATAGAACGACGACCGGGTCGACCATTCGATTGGCGCACACCGTTCCTCGACTGCCTTATCCGCGGTGAGTTGCCAGAAGACAAGACAGCAGCTCGTCGTATCGCTCGACGGGCCAAATCATATGTGATCTATGGCGAAGACAACGAGCTATATCGACGGAGCCCGACGGGGGTCTTACAACGTTGCATCACCGTAGAGGAAGGCCGAAAACTCCTCGATGACCTGCACTCGGGGGCTTGTGGCCACCACGCCGCCCCACGGACCCTTGTAGGAAACGCTTTTCGGCAAGGCTTTTACTGGCCAACGGCCGTGGCGGATGCCATCGAGCTCGTACGCTCGTGTCATGGGTGCCAATTCTACGCCAAACAGACGCATCTGCCCGCCCACGCTCTTCAGATGATCCCCATCACCTGGCCGTTTGCGGTATGGGGGCTCGATTTAGTAGGACCTCTACAAAAGGCGAAAGGAGGGTATACCCATTTGCTGGTGGACATCGACAAGTTCTCCAAATGGATCGAGGCTCGACCCATCACCAACATCCGCTCCGAGCAGGCCGTCCTTTTCTTCTCCGACATCATCCATCGGTTTGGGATCCCCAATGTCATCATCACTGACAACGGCACCCACTTCACCGGCAGAAAGTTCTTGGATTTCTGCGATCAGCATCACATCCGTGTGAACTGGTCCGCAGTAGCCCACCCTCGAACTAACGGCCAGGTCGAGCGTGCCAACGGCATGATTTTGCAAGGACTCAAGCCAAGGATCTACAATCGATTGAAGAAATTCGGCAAGAAATGGGTCGAGGAGCTTTCCTCAGTCCTATGGAGCCTTAGGACAACGCCAAGCAGGGCCACAAAATACACCCCGTTCTTCATGGTCTACGGCTCTGAAGCTATCCTCCCCACAGACCTCGAGTATGGGTCACCACGACTCAAGGCTTACAACGAGCAATCGAACAAAGAGACTCAGGAAAACGCGGTCGACCAACTCGAGGAGGCTCGAGACATGGCCCTCCTCAACTCTGCTAGATATCAGCAGAGACTCCGACGCTACCACGACAAGCACGTGCGCAAGAGGGACCTCAACGTAGGCGACCTTGTCCTACGACGCCGGCAAAGCAACCAAGGACGCCACAAGCTGACCCCACCTTGGGAAGGCCCGTATGTGGTGGCCGAGGTCCTTAAGCCAGGAACGTACAAATTGGCGGACGAAAAGGGGGCAGTCTTCACCAACGCATGGAACATCGAACAGCTACGTCGATTCTACCCCTAGAAGTCCTAGACTTACGATCCTACTTTTTGTACGAAGACTTTGTAAATGAACGCATGAATAAATAAAGTCTTTCCCTCGAGCGGCTTCTTTCTGTACCAAAAATAGTTACGAGTTATAGTCTCGACGTCAAAAGGGGATGCCGACCATGACCCATCATAGTCCGCACCCCCTCGGGGGCTACCAGAGGGACGACCCCTCCCCAAGCGTCGAAAAAGCCAAGAAATTTTCTTTTCTTGCTTGGTAAACCTTGCACGGTTCGAGTAGCCAAGGCACCTCGAGCCCCTCAAAGGCCGAGGGATAATGAGCCGGAAAACTCCCATGCCCCTGGGCTACGGAAACTCTACTCACTTCCTCACCCTTGAGGAAATCGAGGTTGTTTCTGACGAAAGGTCGAGCAAGGGATACAAACGTAGGAACAAAGAGAAACAAAGGAACCTCGAGCGGAAAGACAAATAAGCAGTTAACAATTACGAAAAGATACTATATCACGTAACAACAAAATTAATAAAGTATCGTACAAGGGGCCTCAGGCGCCCTGAGCAGGCTCGCAGGCCTCAGTCAGCGGCACGATCCTCACCGCCCTCGCCTCCGCCCGAACTAGCCTCAGGAGGGAGCACCTCAGGCTCGAAGAGCTTGGCCAACCTTTCCCCAGGAGCCTCCGCGTCGTCGATCAAGGCATGGAGCCTCTCCTCGTTCTCCGCGTCGGTCTTGGAAATGTCGGTGACGAAGCCATGGGACACCACCTCCATGTCGTAGGAGAAGCCCGAGCAGACAACCGCCATCGCCCGCTTCACCCCGATGTGGAGGGCGTCCCGCACCCGATCTCGCAGCGTTGCGCCTATGTAGCACAACTGGTCGATCAGGGCGTCGCCTCGAGCGTCCTCCCTCGACTCATCCATAGGCTCGACCTCCCAAGAGGTCGAGAGATCGCTTATCGCCGTCCGCACTCGACGGTTCAAAGCAACCTCAGCCTCGAGCTGAGCCTTGGCGTTGCGAGCCTCGGCTTGGGCGGCCAGGAGTTCGTCCTTGAGCCCTATAAATGCCAATACAAAGAAGCTTTAGGAAAAACTCAAGCACACCTCGAAAAGGAAATTCGACAAAGGAAACATACCTTTGATGCTCTCCTCTAGGGCCGTGTTCTCGCCGACCAATCTGGTGTTGGCACGCTCGATCTCTCTATTGGAGCGCGCCAGCTCAGTATTGGCGACACGGAGATCTTCGATCACCCTGCCAGCCTGAGCGACGGCTCCACTCTTCTCCAGCAATTCTCCCTTCAGACGCTCGACGTCGTCAGAGAGACTGCGGGATCGAGCTCGCTCCATCTCGAGGTCTTCGAGGGCCTTCTTCTTTGTGTCCTCGGCGGCACCCCTGGCGACCTCATTGTCCACGAACGCCACTTTCATCTTTTGGAAGGTATCGCGGAGGGAGTCCAGGTCGGTTTGGAGAAGGCCCTTCTCCTTGTCCAGGTCCGCAATGACGCTCTTGTAGGACTGGGCCTCCTCCCGGGCTCTGGACGCGGCCTCCTCGACCGTAAGAGCCCGCTCCCGTAGCTGCATCGCCTCCTCCTCCGCCTTCTTCGAGACCTCCCGGGCCTCGGCCAAAGCAGCCTCCCTCGCCTTCTTCTCCTCCTCGAGTGCTATGAGATCTTTGTAAGCTTTAAGCAGCTTTTCCTGCGACTCGAGGAGTTGATCCTTGAGGAGGGGAAGCTGCTCCCATCCGCCCCTCGTGGCATGTATGAAGCTGGACTTGATTCGAGAGGTCTCTTTCATATCCTGCGAATCAGGGGTCGGATGGATTAGAATACAGAAACCAGAAAGCACCATAAAGATTGGAGTTTGAGAGACACTTACAAAATAAGCTGGCCCGAGCCCGTTGTTGATGACGTCCGATAGGAGCCCCACCACGTGTTTCATCCAAAGGCGGAGCTCCTCGACATGCTCCCACTTCTCGACCTCCTTCTTGTCCTCGAGGAAAATATTGGGCTCGGACGGGTCGGTGGAAGCTCGGATACGAATCCGATCGGGACACCAGTTCTCCATCTCCCGATCAGCCCGCACCTTGACGCCGCAGAGAAAGTTCTCGACGGTCTCGAGGGAACCCCCGTGGCGCAAGAACAGGTCGGCGAGGCAAGGGAACCGCCCGTCGTCGTCCACCATCTTCCACGTACCGTCCTTGCTCCCAGACGACCCGATCTCATCCTCCTCAGAGGGAAAGCGGTCCTCCCATGCTCGACGCTCCCGGAGGAACCCTGGGGCGATCCCGTCCATGCCGTAGATCGTCCTTTTGATCTCGGACTCGGGGTCGGTGGGGGTGCGCATCATGCAGGCGAGCGCCACCACTCCGTCCGCTCGCCCCGACTCTGCCCGGATCGCGGCAGGCGCCGCCGGGAGGAGCCACGCTGGGGTGGGAGGTCCGTACACCAGCAAATTTCCCTCTTGATCGCCGGGCTCTTGCGACGCCAGTGGCGCCGGTTCGGCCAAACCTTGAGGCGGGGGCTCGAGTGGCTCGTCCTCTTGGCCCCCCAGCTGCTGTTGCTGCCCCAGCTGCTGCTGCTGCTCCTCCTGCTGATGCTGCAGCTGCTCCTCCGGCTGGGGTCGCTGCTGCTGCTGCTCCAGTGACGGCTGCGTCGTCTCGCGCTCCCGCTCCTCCTCCTCCACCATCTTCCTTTGCGCCTCGAGAGCTCGAAGGCCTGCAGGCCAGGGAGTCCGTCCCGCGACGTTGGGGGTCGATGCTTCTTCCTCCATAGGTCGAGCGCCCCCAGACGCTTCGTTGCCATCAGACGTATCGCTGATGGTGATGGGTTCCTCCTCGACCCCCAATCGAGAGGGCTCGGGGGCTCCCTCTGACACTCGCGTCTGGGGGGCCGCATCATGAGTCGGCGGCGGCGGAGTAGGCGCGGGACGAGATGAAGCCCTCTCGACGCCGGCTGGAGGTTGGGTGCTGGATGAGCCTACAAAACAAAGGGTAAGGGTCAGACGTTATGATAACCAACGCAAGAATATCGCGACGCCCGGGAATTAACTACGAACCTGGTTCCGTGGAGGCGGCACCCATTCTGAGCCTCTTGGCCATAGACGGTTGGGCCTGCTCAAGGGTCCGCTTCAGCCTGAGAAAAGGTCGGCATATGAGGAAAGGTGGAAGAATGGGAAGACAAAAACCGCAACATCAAAAACGGCTTACCCCACGGGGAGAACGGCTCGCCTTCCGCCACCCCGACCAGCGGGCCTCGAGCCACCCCGCGTCGGGGCTCCGGGCCCCTCGAGGGCACGAACCGGCTTAGGTACGTCGGTCCCCGCCTGGCGGACGCCGGGACCCGCGCTCTTACGGCCGGCGTCTCCTCTCTCAGAGGCCGCGGCGCGACCACGGGTTAGCGGCCCCGACGCCTGGGACCTAGCCGGATCGCTCTCCCTGGGCACCGGGGGAGGGCGCGGTGCGTCTTGTCCCGCCTTGGGCGCGGGAGGGGTGTCGGCCCGGGGACGACGAGATCCGCTCGGACCCTCCTCTGGCGCCTCTGTCCGGAGGGCGTCGGCGTCGCCTCGAGGCGGGTCCTCGAGAATCCGATCGAGGCGCGACGCCATCCCCTCGGAGTCGTCGCTGTCCTCGTCGTCATCGTCGTCATCATTGGGGGATTCTTCCTCAGGCTCCCCCCTCTGCCTGGATTTGGCTCGACGCGCCTCTAATGCTTGGCGGTCGAGGTTCTTCTTCTTCTCCCCCTTCTTTGCGGAGTCCTTGGCAGACTTCTGCTTTTCGGCGGATTGGCGCCGTTTGTCGCGATCGACCTCGTCCTCCTTTACCGGAGGCCTCGAGGACCGGACATCAATCCGACCCTGCCAAAACTAAGGTAGACTTAGAAAAAAGATAGGGGAGAAAGGAAACCCAGAATCGGGGATGCGCGTAAGAAGAAAGCGTACCAGATCGATCGAGCCTGCGTCAGGTCTCATGGGGAAGCCGTTGACATGCTCCGGCTGAAAATCACCGGCAATTGCGGCCCTGACTCGGGCCGCGACTTCGTCGTCCGCCGGAGGCTCGTTGGACATCCGACATGCCTCGAGGTCCCGAGATGAGACGCCAGGGCCCATCTCGTCCATCCTCAACGGTCGTGACATCAGAGGGAGAACTCTCCGATGATGGACGGCCGAGAGGACGAGGGCGGCGGTCAAACCTTCCTGGCGAAGCTTCTTCAGGGCGTCGAGGAGAGGGTCGAGCCGAGACTGATGAGCTTGGACGACGCCGTACGTCCAGTCCGCTGGACGCTCCAAGATCAGACGGCCCGAGTAGGAAGGCAGGAGGTTGTCGTCGTTCCGCAGGTAGAACCATTGGGAGTCCCAGCCGGCGTGGTTGGTCGACAACCCTACCGGGATGTACTCCCGCGGCCGGTCCGTCTTCCCCGTCTTCTGCACCAGATTGAGGCAACCCGCCCGCACGGGCTTCCTTACGCCCGTGGTTCCGGTGGGGGCGTGAAACAGCTCGCCCCTTTAGAGGTGGAGCCACAGCTCCCAGTGCGGCATCATCCCCAGGAAGCCCTCACACACGGCGGCGAAGACCGCCGCTACGGTGATGGCGTTCGGAGAGAAGTGTTGGAGCTCCACCCCATAATGGAAGCAGAGGGCCCGCATGAAGCGGCTTGGGGGCGCGCCCAGACCGTGGCGGTGAAACTTGGCGAACGACACCACGTAGCCCTCGGGCGGCTGAGGCGCCCTGTGACTTGCCGGCGGCGCGATCCACTCTGGCGACGACAGCGAGGTGCGGCGGCGCAGCAGTCCCTCCCTCTCAAGCTCTAACAGCCAGCGCTCCGTCATCGACGACGGGCGCCAGTCGTCGGCGGCGACGAGTCTTACAGGCATCTCGGCTAAAGGGACGGTGGGTTCGCTACAGCTCGAGGGGGCGTGTGCGCGTGAGATGGCGAGAAAGCAAAGGCAGCGAAGGAATAAGAGCGAGAAGGCGGAAGGGAGAGGAACGGCGGTGACGCGACGACGTATTTATAGGCAGCTGTCCGCCAACGGACAGATCCGAGAAGTAAGGTAACTCCCCCCATAAATGCGCCGCCTGACAGTCCTCTCTCTCTCCTCACAGGCCGGACTCTCCGAATTCCTCGCCGATACGGTGTCGTAACGTCATCCGCCTAAAAAGGCGCGCCCAACGGGCAGAAAGGCGAACCGCCATGGCCGTTTCCTTCCCTCGTAAGCCAAGGGACGTAACCACAAAAGTCTCGAGAGGTCGATGGCTGGCCCGCCAAAAGGGTTCGACAGCCGATCTCGAGCGCCAGAGTCAGGGATCCCCAGCGAGCGGTCGAAGATCGAGGCCCGCCTCGAGGACTCGCTGGCGATGTTCAAGGTAGGGTCGAGACAGTCGAGAGGAATCCCCCCGACGGGAGGCATCGAGCCGCCGGTCTCTATCGAATGAGACTGGTATCCCCGACCACGTCGACCCTGCTTTATGAGGACGCCTCCGGGCTACAGCTGACCCCCTCGAAAGGGGCACAGGTTCTCACTTGGACTACCCGCTAGGAACTCAATTTGGGATGGAAGACGCTCGCTCTATCGAGAGTACGTCGAAACCCCCGGGCAAAAACGAGCCAGTCAGAATCTTCCACCACTGGTGTCGAAAGCGTTTCTGCGAATTAGACAACATAACCCTCGAAGGAGTCAAAAACTCCTCCGAGGGCTCGGGGGCTACTGTCGAGGGTATCGGTAAGGGGTACCCTCAGCGACGCGCATTATGAGATTGCCCGTACGAAGGTCGAGACCCTCGATTCGACGCTCTGATCTTACGTATGCGCCGCCATCGACGGTCGCAGCCTCGAAGACGGAAATAGCGTCGAGCGAATCGGTCAGGGCTCGAGCGACGACTGCCGTCGAAAATAGAAGCGGGCTCGAGCGAACCGAGAGGCGTCGGGCGCAAGGACACTGTCCGCCGCCTGACGCGCGCACACGGGCCGGAGCATTAAATGCACCTGACACTTCCCCACCTAACACACGGGTCACGGAAGGCGTGATAGGGAACAAGCTTCTGTCCCATCGTTCTTTTTGCAGCCTTCCCACCGAACGACCCAGGGCGTGTCAGGACGCAGGAAACAAGGATGGAACGTCTAATCGGGACCCCCTCGAGACACCCAAGGTCAGCGCTCCAGATATCAGCATATTACACGGCGTCCGACCCTCGACCGAACAGGGTCCCTTCCTAGGGACAAGTTGGGCGTCGACTGACAACACCACAGCTACCCCGCCGGATCCGCCACCATACCGTACAAGCATGCGACCTCAGAACCAGCACAAGGCGGCTGGCAGGGCAGAACGCAGGAGCACGCGTAATCATCACCGGGCTATCAAGATGGGACGGCTCGAGGCCATGCCGTACGGAAGCCTCGAGTAGGTCAGCGCTCCATGCGGCTATCGATCCCTACTCTAACATCTACGCATGTACCCTGTGTCTCTCCTTGGAGCTATAAAAGGAGAAACTCAGGAATAGAAGGGGGGGACATCACAACACAAGACCACGCTCATACGTAGTAAAGCTCCACACTTCATACCACACTTGTATTCGCCCCTGTACAAGCACTTAGGTGCAAGATAATACAAACTCTCTCCCCCCGCTGGACGTAGGGCCTTCTCTTGCCCGAACCAGGATAAATCTCTGTGTCTTCTTGCATCACCATCCGGAAAAGGGAGCACGCATACAAATTTACTCGTTGGTGTGACCCCCCGGGGGAAAAACACCGACACATCGGCAAGTTCCACAACGATTTCTAAGCCTATGGTGCACTGGGCACAAACCATGCAACTATCTTGCACCGAAACTAATACTATCTCCAACTAGACCGAAGCGAGATTCCATATGATACACTTCATCTAGTTAGTTCCATCGGGTGCATCTACAGTTACATCGGGTGTGTCCAAATTGATTTATGAGCATATGGTATGTTCCATGCAAACCGTGCACCTATCTTGCATCAAGATTAGAACTATCTCCAAATAGACAGAACCAAGATTCCACATGAGCCTCTTCACCAAGGAGTATCATCGCGTGCGTCCAAAATAGTTTCTTAGCCTATGGTGCATTAGGCACAAAACGTGAATCTATCTTGCACCGAAACTAACACTATCTCTAAAGAGACCGAAGTGAGATTCTATATGACACACGTCATCTAGGAGTTCTATTGGGTGCTTCCAAATATATTTTGAAGCATATGGTAATGTTCCATGCAATTCGTGCACCTATCTGGCATCAAGATTAGCACTATGTCCAAACAAAAGCAAACTAAGGTTCCACTTCAGCCCCTTTACCCAGGAGTATCTTCGGGTGCATCCAAAATGGTTTCTTAGCCTATGATGCATTAGGCACAAACTGTGTACCTATCTTGCACTAAAACTAACTCTGTCTCCAAACAGACTGAAGTGAGATTCCATATGACACATGTCATCTAGGAGTTCTATTGGGGTGCGTCCAAATGGATCTCTTAGCATATGGTATGTTCCATGCAAACCGTGCACCTATCTTGCATCAAGATTAGCACTATCTCCAAACAGATCGAACCGACCTTCCACTTGAGCCGCTTCACCTAGGATTATCATCGGGTGCTTCCATAATGGCTTCTGAGCCTATGGTGCATTATGCGCAAACCGTGCACCAAACTTGCACCTAAACTAACACTGTCTCTAAACAGATTGAAGCGAGATTTCATATGACACACATGATATAGGAGTTTTATCTGGTGCGTCCAAATTGATTTATGAGAATATGGTATGTTCCACGCAAACCGTACACCTATCTTTCATAAAGATTAGCAGTATCTCCAAAAAGACCGAACCGAGCTTTCACTTGAGCCTCTTCACCTAGGAGTACCATCGGGAACTTCCACAACGATTTCTGAGTCTATGGTGGACTGGGCACAGACCATGCAACTATCTTGCACCGAAACTAATACTATCTCCAACTGGGCTGAAGCGAGATTCCATATGATACACTTCATCTAGTAGTTCCATCAGGTGCATCTACAGTTCCATCGGATGTGTCCAAATTGATTTTTGAGCATATGGTATGTTCCTTGCAAACCGTGCACCTATCTTGCATCAAGATTAGAACTATCTCCAAAGAGACAGAACCAAGATTCCACTTGAGCCTCTTCACCAAGGAGTACCATTGTGTACGTCCAAAATAGTTTCTTAGCCTATGGTTCATTAGGCACAAACTGTGTACCTATCTTGCACCGAAACTAACACTATCTTCAAAGAGACTGAAGTGGGATTCGATATGACACACGTCATCTAGGAGTTCTATTGGGTGCTTCCAAATATATTTCTAAGCATAAGTTACGTTCCATGCAATTCGTGCACCTATCTTGCATCTAGATTAGCACTATCTCCAAACAAAAGCAAACTAAGCTTCCACTTGAGCCCCTTTACCCAGGAGTATCATTGGGTGCATCCAAAATGGTTTCTTAGCCTATGATGCATTAGGCGCAAACTGTGTACCTATCTTGCACCAAAACTAACTATCTCCAAACAGACCAAACCGAGATTTCATATGACACATATCATCTAGGAGTTCTATTGGGGTGTGTCCAAATAGATTTCTTTGCATATGGTATGTTCCATGCAAACCGTGCACCTATCTTGCATCAAGATTAGAACTATCTCCAAACAGATCGAACCCACCTTCCACATGAGCCTCTTCACCTAGGATCATCGGGTGCTTCCATAATGGTTTCTGAGCCCATGGTGCATTATGCGCAAACCATGCACCAATCTTGCACCTAAACTAACACTGTCTCCAAACAGACTGAAGCGAGATTCCATATGACACATATGATTTAGCAGTTCTATCGGGTGCGTCGAAATTAACTTCTGAGAATATTCTACGTTCCATGCAAACCGTACACGTAGCTCCCATCAAGATTAGCACTATCTCCAAACAGACAGAACCAAGATTCCACATGAGCCTCTTCACCAAGGAGTACCATCGCGTGTGTCCAAAATAGTTTCTTAGCCTATGGTGCATTAGGCACAAACTGTGTACCTATCTTGCACCGAAACTAACACTACCTCCAAAGAGACTGAAGTGAGATTCTATATGACACATGTCATCTAGGAGTTCTATTGGGTGCTTCCAAATATATTTCTAAGCATACGTTACGTTCCATGCAATTCGTGCACCTATCTTGCATCTAGATTAGCACTATCTCCAAACAAAAGCAAACTGAGCTTCCACTTGAGCCCCTTTACCCAGGAGTATCATCGGGTGCATCCAAAAATGTTTCTCAGCCTATGATGCATTAGGCGAAAACTGTGTACCTATCTTGCACCAAAACTAACTATCTCCAAACAGACCAAAGCGAGATTTCATATGACACATATCATCTAGGAGTTCTATTGGGGTGCGTCCAAATGGATTTCTTAGCATATGGTATGTTCCATGCAAATCGTGCACCTATCTTGCATCAAGATTAGCACTACCACCAAACAAATCGAACCGACCATCCACTTGAGCCTTTTCACCTAGGATTATCATCGGGTGCTTCCATAATGGTTTCTGAGCCTATGGTGTATTATGCGCAAACCATACACCAATCTTGCACCTAAACTAACATTGTCTCTAAACAGATTGAAGCAAGATTTCATATGACACACATGATCTAGGAGTTCTATCGGGTGCGTCCAAATTGATTTATGAGAATATGGTATGTTCCACGCAAACCGTACACCTATCTTTCATCAAGATTAGCACTATCTCCAAACAGACCGAACCGAGCTTTCACTTGAGCCTCTTCACCTAGGAGTACCATCGGCAAGTTCCACAACGATTTCTGAGCCTATGGTGCACTGGGCACAAACCATGCAACTATCTTGCACCGAAACTAATACTATCTCCAACTAGACCGAAGCGAGATTCCATATGATACACTTCATCTATTTAGTTCCATCGGGTGCATCTACAGTTACATTGGGTGTGTCCAAATTAATTTCTGAGCATATGGTATGTTCCATGCAAACCGTGCACCTATCTTGCATCAAGATTAGAACTATCTCCAAATAGACAGAACCAAGATTCCACATGAGCTGTCACGGAACCGTCCAAATTATAAGAGCACAAGTACAAAAACAACCGCCGAAGTGATCAATTTATCATACTTGAGCCCATATAATTCCGGTAGTCCATCAAAATCACGAGAGATTTCAAACCAACCAACATACAAGCCAAGATCGTAGTGATTCAACATAACAAGTCACACGTTACATGCATTTCACGAGTAGTTCAAGTATATCGGAGTTCGATAAGATTATTACAACTCAAGTTTACAAATAGTGGAAGCAAAGTAATTTGAAACCAATATCACTTTTATTTCAAATACATGCCAGTACCATGGTCCATTCCAACAAAAGCATCATAGATGAGGTAAGTAGGAAGGATCATGCCCATGATCTTACTCCTTCCCTAAAGCAGGAGTCATCCAAATCTTGCAGTATCTATGATACATCACAACCTGCAACAAGTGGGAATAAACCCTGAGTACGAGAATGTACTCAGCTAGACTTACCCGTCATAAACCAGAAATAAATGACACCAAGGAGTATGCAAGGCTGATATATAAGTGGAGTTTTTGGACAACATTTTGCATAAAAAGCTTAAGTATAAATAGTTAAACCTTTCTTATTTAGCATCCATTTAATTCTCATTAACCTATTAACTAGATTAGCACCTGTACTAAGCAATCACTTGATTAATATCAATCAATAATAACCATATCAGGTTTATCAAGGCCGTGATCATCATCATCATCATCATCATAGAACCATTAAATTATTTAGTGAATGCTACGTTTGCCGCTGCTCTGTCAAGTTCTCACTATCCGGGAGAGACGGCGACTCGAATCGATTCCTATCCAGCTGGAGGGGTATTCCTAGCACTCACCCAAGCATCTCCTGCCGGAGAGCCAACGGGTCACCTTTGGTACGACTCAGGAATCGCGGCTCCGATCAGCGCCGCACTCCCAGGGCTACCACTCTGCCAGGGAGGTCAGGAATTTTAACTCACCTGCCTTTGGGCTTACGCCAATGGTCCCCCGCACACCGCACTTCCTCCGGTAGTGCGCACTTTATACTTGCCGGTCTTCCGGCCTGAGTCATACTACTCGGCTTCGCGGTCGGAACGAGTTATCCGGCCAACTAAGTGTTAGGCATGCGTTCAACATGACAAGAGGACGTACAACGATCGGTCCTTAATCGACACAGATGGGGATAGATCCACACCCAAGACCTCCATGTCTTGTTGCTTCACTATCATCATCCCGCCCGGTCTCCTTTCATATTATTATCACATGGTTCTTTTCCACGATAGCAAATATAGCCACCCGTGATCTGGAATCCACCTATATCCTGTAGGTGACAGGAAATCACCTGGCTTCTACCGAGCTAAGCATGGCTAAGCATAGACGTAATCCTGACTAATTAGGATTCAGGTTATATATATACTGGACAAGGAAGGGTGTATATATGCAGCAAGGGTTTCATCCAACTCCTATACTTAATGCAACAATACACATATAACATATATATACTCATTCACTTTAAAAAAAGTAGGAGGCTTATAATGCTCCGGGGCTTGCCTGGAATGTGACAACGAGTCAGATTAGTTAGCTTGCTCCGTCTTGACGGCATCCAAGTTCACAACACTTGTGTAGTCCTCCCATCATCCCGATAGGTCCACCGTCATTGCCCTTCACGTGGTTCATCTAGCGTACCTAAATGACATGCAAGATGCAAGTGCATGAACACATGTTTCATAGGACCACATAACACTAATTAACACCACCAAGACATGAGTCACTTAAAACCACACACAATGTAAGTTAATCAAGCATTCATGCATTTTTAGCAATTCTGGACATACATGCAACAGTTGAGTAAATAAATCATAACCAGAGTTCTACAGACCCAAAATCCATGCAACAAGACATTATGGAAAGCTTATAAAATTATATACAATTCATATTTAATCATCTTAGCATGATTAGAAAGTTACCTAAGTCAAACATACATATTTACAGAATCTGGTCCAGGAATTCCAGAGAACAAGCATTTTGACAGATAAACTTTATACCCTTATAACTCACAAACCATTTATCCAAATGATATGAAACTCTAACACAAGCAAGATGAAAGAGTTATCTACAACTTTGGTATAGACAAGTTTCACAGCAAACATAATTTATACTATGGAATTAATTGCACAATCAGGACTGCGCATGTTGCCCCAAACAGTAGGGTACAATTATAGGCAGGAAAACTGATAGGAACTTCAAACAAGCATAACTGGAGTTGTAGCCCTCCAACAAACATGATTTTTAACTTCACAGAAAGCTTATAAAGTTACCTACAACTTTCTTATTCTCATATAAAGATGATTTCATAGTTAACAAGATCAATTAACCCCATGAAGACATCTCTGTTCAAAGCATAGACAGGACATACCATGCCACATTAAACAGATATAACATCATTTTCACATGTCCACAAATTATGATTATGGACTCTCTAGAAATCTTACTAAATAGTGAACAACTTTGTTATAAACATCAAGAGCACATTCTATCACTAAAAATATCACACATAGCAATATACCAAGCAAACAACTATAAAAGCAATCTATCATTTTTAGGACAGCCCACAACAGCTTCTTGTTTAAATCATAACTGGAGTTACATAACTCCAAAAGACATGCAAGAAGACATTCTGGAAAGCTTAAGAAATTATCTACATTTGATATTTAGACATCAAAGCATGATTCTCAACTTAAGCTGGTCGAAATATTAGGATTACTGAATCAGGTCCTAACAGGACAGAGAGCAACCATTTCTGAAATTCAACTTTGAACAGACATAACTCACAAACCACAAGGCCAAATACTACCAAATGTTAACAGAAGCTAGACAAATGAATTATCTACAACTTTTCTATAAACAAGACTCCCAGAAAACATCATTTACGTATTGTAATCCAAATAGTTCCAAAAACTGTTTAGAAACAACAATTGCAAGCAATTAATTATTAACTTATGTTTCAAACATGCATTTGAGCAAATCCATTGTTACTAACAGTTTGCACATATCTAAAGAACACTAGAAAACATAGTGGTCATTACCAAATAAATTTATTTAATGCATTTCTTAATTTATTTGGATAATAAGGTGAATTAAAGAACATATAACAAAAGTGCTCAATAACTTCCACCAAAATTACAGTAGCTTCTAAACACTACCCATAGCCCACTGTATAAATTTCACTGCATTTGAATAAAGATATCAACATCTATGAAAAAGACAAATTGCTATTGCAATTAACCATGTGAGAACAAGATAAATCTAAAACTCACATTTTCTTCAAACACATGACCATAATATATATCAACATGATACAACAATATCACAGAATGGTAGTGGAACAACATTTTCTATTTTTACATTTTAATTTGTAATTATAAACTATTTATCAAGCCCTAAGAAAGTTAAATTAATAACTCATTTATACTGCACTAAAAAATCCTAAAACTTTTACCAGACATCAATCATCACATGAATACCAAGCCACAAAAGTTTCACTTCAATTGGAGCTCTACAGCAGCAGTTATACAAATAGACAAACTCAACTAGTATTAAAAACCTAGCTGCAAAAATCATTTTCCACAGCTAAAACTTTAACCTAAAACATGGCATATTATAGATCAACTGCAAAGAGAATTTCATAAGGATTCCAAAAAGTCTACATTTGCTAATTTACGATTTTTCTATGATTTTATATTGATTTTCAAAGTTCCAGTATTTCTCCAAAACAAATAGGTCCTCGAAGCACTATTCATCTGAGTCATGAGTTCTGCAGAATACCGCCTGGATTTTGTCAAATTTCCCCCGTGGTCCTTGGTCGCGATGAAAGGAGAGGACCTCGCCGGAGCTCCCTGTTCCGGCCGGCTGAGGCCTCGTCGGCGGCGATGGAGGGGTGGGGAAGCACCAGGAGGTCACCGCACACCCGCTGGTCGCCTTGTATGGCCGGGAGAGGGCCCGTGGCGGCTTGGCCACGTGCACACGTCGGCGACGGCGCCGGTGGCCGGTGATCGGCTGCTCCGGCGGTCTTCCACCTCGGCCGAGGGGCGCTGGTTGTAGAGGAGGAAGAGGCGGAGGCGGTGGTGATGCTGGCTGAGCGTGGGAGCGCTTGGATGAGAAGGAACAGCGGCGGCCATGGAGCTCCAGGAGCTCAGCCATGGCCATGGCCGACATGCTCCCGTCCCTGCGGTGGAGAGCGAAGGAAGGGGCGAGGAAGTGGATGGGGATGTCCGCCAGCGACCCAGCAGTCCAAATCACGACGAGGAGACGGCAGGGGCGCGTGGCATGGAGGTGGTACGTGCTGCCCTTGCATGACGACCACGTCGGCATTCTGTCGAATACGTGGCGCGCGCCGGGGTACACAGAGTGGGACGCGAATTTGGACCCTTTCTTGGCCGAATTTGGACATGGGCCGAAAACGAAGTTTGCCAAGCTCGGCCTGCTCTCCAACTTTGATTAAGAGTGCAAAGCCATTAGAGTTATAGATTAGTAGATAATTTGATGCCAACCTTTGAGTGTCAATGAATTGATAGTGATTAGCAAAACTCGAAATTGATGACCAAAACAAAATCAAACTGGTGTCATCTTTTGGCATGTTCTAGCCCACAATATGTACTCCAACTTTTATTTTGGTACCCAAGCAAGTTGTTCATAAGAATTAGGAGAACGCGGGATGCCAACATGACGAACTGAAATTCCAGACTTAGAAATCCGAAATGCTGGAATTTACAGCAGATTCGATCTTGTGACTATTATTTGACAGGCTTAGACGATGATTCGGACTTGGGCACTTTTACAAAGTTTGTAGAATACAAACTATACTACAACTTTTATTAAAGGACCTTATTCTGTTTCTGCCTGGTTAGTAAGATACAAGGCTCCCAACTAGGGTACCCGAACCTGAGCACCTTGAGGACTTAGCCAAATTTTCTGAGATCCAAAACAACACTGCATTGAATCTTGTGAGCTTAATTTCACTAGGATAGGTACCAAACTGGCTCTTGACCTTTAAATAAAGTTTGTTCTACAGAAGCAAAACTACAACTTTTATTTAAGGTCCGACCTCATAACTGGTACGGAAGTCAAACTTTCACTTTGGTCAAAGTATCAACTTGATAAAGCTCAAACTAGGATTTTAGAGCAAATAAAGCATTTTCTTGGCACAAGCTCAACATGAACCCTTCATGACTTTTGTTGTAGAGTTCATCTAGAGTCATTTGGTCAAGATTGCAAGGTTAGGTTAGTAACCTAAGGTTCCGTTCACTTGATAAGGTCATTCCAACAAGCATGTAACTTATCCTTTCATTTGACCTTTTGAATCCAAACTTCATAAAACTTTTTGAGTGATCAACCTAGGTAGAGATGGAGATGATACACATGAAAGAAGCACCATCAGCACCCACAAGCTTTATTATACAGGATCATCAAGCATTCAATTGTCGCCACATCAAAGTATGTTTCATACTGTCATATATGGACAAATGATGCTTATGCTCATGAAATGTAAGTGCCAAAACGCAAGACAAACACCTGGGGTGTTACAGCCCTCCCCCCTTAAAAAGAATCTCGTCCCGAGATTCGGTGCGAAAGACTTTCAAGGGAAGAGAAAAATGTCATGCATTTCCGAACCTCAACGATAGCATTTGAACATCAGAGAAGCTAAGTTGGACCAAAAGTTTTCTGATACTTACTTTTCATAGTAAACTTTGGTCTGAAGATAAAGCATTGTTACTTTGGGAGGAATTCAAGAAAGCACTGTCCTGTGCACTTTGTGCTCAAAGTATGAAGGGTGGTTCAGAGCATAAGGAGCTACCTATATCATCAATATCTTTAGTGAAACTAATACAAACCATAAGAACCTTGCACCAAGTCACAAGCTTCTAATGGTTTCTCATTATATTGGTTCCAGGCTCATTCACAACATTTGAAAAGTAGTCTTCTACCAAAATGGTTGGAGTACAACTTTCCAAGCATGCAGTTCTCTTTCTCTGATGACAAAATTGTACTTACCAACCTGGTTGAGGGAACGATGAATGTGATAGCTGACTTTGTGGGTTCAACACATTCCATGATCATTTACTTCAAGGGGATCCTCGTATGCAAACAACAAAAGTTATTTGGGTGGAATCAGGTGCAACTTCTTAGGTAACACATAGAAGGTATCCAAGACATGTAGGAATTGGATAACCACTACTGAAGAAGGATGATTGTGTGACCCAGAGGTCTCCAACAGTTGCAAGTATTCAACCAATTACCATTCAATTCTGCATGAAGCTTGATAAAATTCAGATCCATGCGTCTTCTCACCTCTGACCAAAATTTAGCTCAAACAAGCAAGATTTGCATAAGCAGAACATGTACATACTAAACTTGTTTGGTGCTGCAATGGCAGTGTTCTGGACTGACAAGACATCTCTCAACTCCATGTTTAATTCACTTTCTCATAAAACATATCCCTTGTGGCTATCACTCCATCATTACTTTCCTTAAGATTAGCCTTGCTACTAGCAACCAATCAATTGCCTCTCAGCCCAATATTTTCCAAAGCTTCACTCTTAACCACAACAATTACGGCTGATGCTCAACAATTGGTAACCTCCAAAGCTAGGAGATAAGGATTCATGCCTCTTGGTTGACTTTAGCTGTCACCATGATGCACATAAAGATAAAGACTTAGGAAAACTTGGTCATAAGCACAATGGTGATGATCGATGCTTGTTTAACAGATAACTTGTCCAACATTAAGTGTTGGGTGTCCTTTTGGTTCGATGAGGATGACTCATGGTGTTCACTTAATGCTCATCGTCATTGTAGGGATAGTGAAATACTGCCACTTGTCTACCATCTCTTACAGTCAGTTAGTTTTTATGTCAGTGACTTGTTCTTCAAAGGTTAACCTCTAGTTGACTTCAGAAAAATGGCCTATGAGGTCTGGTTGGATATAGGGAAATTTCGATATGATATGGTGAGATTTTCAAGGGAAAAGTCACAAGAAGACATTTCATTGGTATAGTTCCATAATGGATCACGACTAGAAACCTCGATACCAGCGCGTGCCGAGCAGCACATCCTTGTGTCGGCCGCCCACAAGAGGCTCTCGGTTTCGTCGCGGCACCGTTAGCTACTGCTCATGACACCGTTATTGATCATATACTCAATGAAAATTTTCATGTGGCACAAAAGTTGGTTTTATGAACAAGCATTGTGCTTAGGAGGGATAGCAAAGCAAAGGTAGTCACAAGGTTGGGAGTCAACATGGAAGTGACCTGAAGATCCAAAACACAACACAGGAGAACATATCTTACTTGTCGAAGACAACTGATCATGGATCTTGCTTTAATTTCCACAAAATCATTGTGTTAACCAAGATAGTTACTAGATAAATGATTTAACATGAGATCATGATTGATAATATTTAAGATTAGGGAGAATTGGAGGTTCAATAAACGAGATTCAAGAGACCAAGCTGATACTTAGATTAGGGCTTCATCAACACAGCAGCAACATGATCTGTCATGAAAAGATTATGAGGCCCATGCAACAACAGATAAGCATTGCACTAGATCCACTATAGGACAGGGAACCAAGTGGTCTGAGAGGATTCTTGGGGTAAGGTTTTCGCACATAGAAGGAAGACACCCAAGACATAAGCAAGCATGTGAGAACATAGATGAAATTATCTCCAGCAACCATTACTAAAAGCAAAGGTTGTAGATAGTAAACAGAACATGATGGGAATGTGTTGTTATCCTTTATTGAGTAGGTGCATAATCTTCTTAAGTCGAGAAGATAAATCTCACTTATGTCCAAAAAGGCCAGCCATCTCAAACATATGCATCATGTTGACAGATGGCACAGATTGACCAAAACATAAGCAAGCCATTGAGATAGATAAAAGGGTAACCCAGTTAAATGGGTAGCAAGCACAAGAGCTGAAGAATGTTCTTTAGAAAGATACTCACTAAGATGATTGCAGTTAGGATACAACATGAATATGGTGTACCCCACTAACTGTGAGCATACCTCCTTCTACATGCACGTGTGCATGTGGTTCAAGGATTTAGGGAATTATGACATTGATGCATAACCAATCCAGTAAGTTGCATGATTAAGAATGATTGGCATCATGATATGAGATTCATGATTTGACAGATAACCATTATGCAACCCAACATCTGGTTCTTAGGACAAGGATCATGATACGATATTGTACCACAAAGTAGGTAGACATGATCATGTCTTTGGGAACAGGATGGTTTTTTTTAGATAGGTATCAAGGGGTCCAAAAGAATTTGGGCAAAGCTCAACAAGGACATATCATGGGCAAAAGTTGATATTCAAGAGAACTCAATGAGGTTTGGTTAGGTACACACGCATAAGCTCATGTGTTCTAAGCAAGAAGGTGTTCTTGAGGCAACTTATGAGATAAGCACAATGATAAGGCTGGATGAAAACTCATGGACTCACTGAGGACAAGAGGTTAGACAACTTGTGCTGCAACCACACCTAGAAAGCAAGGCAACCACACATAAAAAGAACTACTGTGTAGGTAACTAGAAAGGAAGAACCTAACATCAAGCATAGCTACTCAAGCAACATAGAGCAAGGCATTTTATCTAACTTTACACAAGCAAAGTGACATCATATTAATTCACAAGTTACTTATTGTTAGAACAAGGGTGACAACAGCAAAGTTATGCATAGGGCAATCAATCATGATGATGCATGCTTCGTCCTATTCGTCCTCACAAAATTACCAGCCTAAGGTGGTAATCACGTTCAATATCGGTGGCATAATACGCACACTCTCGACATATAGCTAGTCGTTAGCTACAAACAATCTACGCATTCGTGGTTAGCGTACCTGCAGAAAATTTCATTTCAGCCCAACCTAACAATGATATAAGTGCATGAAATGAAATACTAGACTATAGGTGGAAAGCTAGATGCTTCCATATATATATATATCCCAATATATATATTTCAGCATCAAACTACCCGAAATGAGATACGCCTATACATACATAGCGACATGTATATATGGCCGTACCACTAACCCACAATTAAGTACCTTTATATATACATGCGTGTAACATGTAAATATTCCAGTAACCAAAGCTAGCTCTCCCCTAGACCGACGGTTGGACGATCATGCTCTCACAACTCACACTTACCTGAGCGTAGGTGCGATGTTGCAAAATTTGAATCTATCAACATATATGACTATTTCATATATGAGGGCTACCTCTACCATTTAACCACAGGGTAGCATAGTGCGGTCATCATACATACATACCTTGGCCTGGGCGTAGATGTAAATTGATCCATACATTACCACTCAAGTGAATGGCATCCATACAATAGCACGCCGTATGGACGACGAAATAAAAATTGCAGTATGTAAATTCCCCCATAGTTAGTACTTAACTAAGCCACCTAAAGGTCCTTAGTTGGGCATAGAGGAATGACCACTGGCATACTTAGATTAAAAGTTTAGATTTGAACACACCTATATATAGCTATATGTTGCCAAAACTGATTTTTTTATAAAGAAAAGTTTTGTTTCAAATACACATGTGACATATTTACTGTTGAACCTTGCTCCAATGCCAGCTGTCACGGAACCGTCCAAATTATAAGAGCACAAGTACAAAAACAATCGCCGAAGTGATCAATTTATCATACTTGAGCCCATATAATTCCGGTAGTCCATCAAAATCACGAGGGATTTCAAACCAACCAACATACAAGCCAAGATCGTAGTGATTCAACATAACAAGTCACACCTTACATGCATTTCACGAGTAGTTCAAGTATATCGGAGTTCGATAAGATTATTACAACTCAAGTTTACAAATAGCGGAAGCAAAGTAATTTGAAACCAATATCACTTTTATTTCAAATACATGCCAGTACCATGGTCCATTCCAACAAAAGCATCATAGATGAGGTAAGTAGGAAGGATCATGCCCAAGATCTTACTCCTTCCCTAAAGCAGGAGTCATCCAAATCTTGCAGTAGCTATGATACCTCACAACCTGCAACAAGTGGGAATAAACCCTGAGTACGAGAATGTACTCAGCTAGACTTACCCGTCATAAACCAGAAATAAATGACACCAAGGAGTATGCAAGGCTGATATATAAGTGGAGCTTGTTGGACAACATTTTGCATAAAAAGCTTAAGTATAAATAGATAAACCTTTCTTATTTAGCATCCATTTAATTCTCATTAACCTATTAACTAGATTAGCACATGTACTAAGCAATCACTTGATTAATATCAATCAATAATAACCATATCAGATTTATCAAGGCCGTGATCATCATCATCATCATAGAACCATTAAATTATTTAGTGAATGCTACGTTTGCCGCTGCTCTGTCAAGTTCTCACTATCCGGGAGAGACGGCGATTCGAATCGATTCCTATCCAGCTGGAGGGGTATTCCTAGCACTCACCCAAGCATCTCCTGCCGGAGAGCCAACGGGTCACCTTTGGTACGACTCAGGAATCGCGGCTCCGATCAGCGCCGCACTCCCAGGGCTACCACTCTGCCAGGGAGGTCAGGAATTTTAACTCACCTGCCTTTGGGCTTACGCCAATGGTCCCCCGCACACCGCACTTCCTCCGGTAGTGCGCACTTTATACTTGCCGGTCTTCCGGCCTGAGTCATACTACTCGGCTTCGCGGTCGGAACGAGTTATCCGGCCAACTAAGTGTTAGGCATGCGTTCAACATGACAAGAGGACGTACAACGATCGGTCCTTAATCGACACAGACGGGGATAGATCCACACCCAAGACCTCCATGTCTTGTTGCTTCACTATCATCATCCCGTCCGGTCTCCTTTCATATTATTAACACATGGTTCTTTTCCACGATAGCAAATATAGCCACCCGCGATCTGGAATCCACCTATATCCTGCAGGTGACAGGAAATCACCTGGCTTCTACCGAGCTAAGCATGGCTAAGCATAGACGTAATCCTGACTAATTAGGATTCAGGTTATATATATACTGGACAAGGAAGGGTGTATATATGCAGCAAGGGTTTCATCCCACTCCTATACTTAATGCAACAATACACATATAACATATATATACTCATTCACTTTAAAAAAAGTAGGAGGCTTATAATGCTCCGGGGCTTGCCTGGAATGTGACAACGAGTCAGATTAGTTAGCTTGCTCCGTCTTGACGGCATCCAAGTTCACAACACTTGTGTAGTCCTCCCATCATCCCGATAGGTCCACCGTCATGCCCTTCACGTGGTTCATCTAGCGTACCTAAATGACATGCAAGATGCAAGTGCATGAACACATGTTTCATAGGACCACATAACACTAATTAACACCACCAAGACATGAGTCACTTAAAACCACACACAATGTAAGTTAATCAAGCATTCATGCATTTTTAGCAATTCTGGACATACATGCAACAGTTGAGTAAATAAATCATAACCAGAGTTCTACAGACCCAAAATCCATGCAACAAGACATTATGGAAAGCTTATAAAATTATATACAATTCATATTTAATCATCTTAGCATGACTAGAAAGTTACCTAAGTCAAACATACATATTTACAGAATCTGGTCCGGGAATTCCAGAGAACAAGCATTTTGACAGATAAACTTTATACCCTTATAACTCACAAACCATTTATCCAAATGATATGAAACTCTAACACAAGCAAGATGAAAGAGTTATCTACAACTTTTGTATAGACAAGTTTCACAGCAAACATAATTTATACTATGGAATTAATTGCACAATCAGGACTGCGCATGTTGCCTCAAACAGTAGGGTACAATTATAGGCAGGAAAACTGATAGGAACTTCAAACAAGCATAACTGGTGTTGTAGCCCTCCAACAAACATGATTTTTAACTTCACAGAAAGCTTATAAAGTTACCTACAACTTTCTTATTCTCATATAAAGATGATTTCATAGTTAACAAGATCAATTAACCCCATGAAGACATCTCTGTTCAAAGCATAGACAGGACATACCATGCCACATTAACAGATATAACATCATTTTCACATGTCCACAAATTATGATTATGGACTCTCTAGAAATCTTACTAAATAGTGAACAACTTTGTTATAAACATCAAGAGCACATTCTATCACTAAAAATATCACACATAGCAATATACCAAGCAAACAACTATAAAAGCAATCTATCATTTTTAGGACAGCCCACAACAGCTTCTTGTTTAAATCATAACTGGAGTTACATAACTCCAAAAGACATGCAAGAAGACATTCTGGAAAGCTTAAGACATTATCTAAATTTGATATTTAGACATCAAAGCATGATTCTCAACTTAATCTGGTCGAAATATTAGGATTACTGAATCAGGTCCTAACAGGACAGAGAGCAACCATTTCTGAAATTCAACTTTGAACAGACATAACTCACAAACCACAAGGCCAAATACTACCAAATTTTAACAGAAGCTAGATAAATGAATTATCTACAACTTTTCTATAAACAAGACTCCCAGAAAACATCATTTACGTATTGTAATCCAAATAGTTCCAAAAACTGTTTAGAAACAACAATTGCAAGCAATTAATTATTAACTTATGTTTCAAACATGCATTTGAGCAAAACCATTGTTACCAACAGTTTGCACATATCTAAAGAACACCAGAAAACATAGTGGTCATTACCAAATAAATTTATTTAATGCATTTCTTAATTTATTTGGATAATAAGGTGAATTAAAGAACATATAACAAAATTGCTCAATAACTTCCACCAAAATTACAGTAGCTTCTAAACACTATCCATAGCCCACTGTATAAATTTCACTGCATGTGAATAAAGATATCAACATCTATGAAAAAGACAAATTGCTATTGCAATTAACCATGTGAGAACAAGATAAATCTAAAACTCACATTTTCTTCAAACACATGACCATAATATATATCAACATGATACAACAATATCACAGAATGGTAGTGGAACAACATTTTCTATTTTTACATTTTAATTTGTAATTATAAACTATTTATCAAGCCCTAAGAAAGTTAAATTAATAACTCATTTATACTGCACTCAAAAATCCTAAAACTTTTACCAGACATCAATCATCACATGAATACCAAGCCACAAAAGTTTCACTTCAATTGGAGCTCTACAGCAGCAGTTATACAAATAGACAAACTCAACTAGTATTAAAAACCTAGCTGCAAAAATCATTTTCGACAGCTAAAACTTTAACCTAAAACATGGCATATTATAGATCAACTGCAAAGAGAATTTCATAAGGATTCCAAAAAGTCTACATTTGCTAATTTACGATTTTTCTATGATTTTATATTGATTTTCAGAGTTCCAGTATTTCTCCAAAACAAATAGGTCCTCCAAGCACTATTCATCTAAGTCATGAGTTCTGCAGAAAACCCCCTGGATTTTGTCAAATTTTCCCCCGTGATCCTTGGTCGCGAGGAAAGCTGAGGACCTCGCCGGAGCTCCCTGTTCCGGCCGGCTGAGGCCTCGTCGGCGGCGATGGAGGGGTGGGGAAGCACCAGGAGGTCACCGCACACCCGCTTGGCCACGTGCACACGTCGGCGACGGCGGCGGTGGCCGGTGATCGGCTGCTCCGGCGGTCTTCCACCTCGACCGAGGGGCGCTGGTTGTAGAGGAGGAAGAGGCGGAGGCGGTGGTGATGCTGGCTGAGCGTGGGAGCGCTTGGATGAGAAGGAACAGCGGCGGCCATGGAGCTCCAGGAGCTCAGCCATGGCCATGGCCGACATGCTCCCGTCCCTGCGGTGGGGAGCGAAGGAAGGGGCGAGGAAGAGGATGGGGATGTCCGCCAGCGACCCAGCAGTCCAAATCACGATGAGGAGACGGCAGGGGCGCGTGGCATGGAGGTGGGACGTGCTGCCCTTGCATGACGACCACGTCGGCATTCTGTCGAATACGTGGCGCGCGCCGGGGACACAGAGTGGGACACGAATTTGGACCCTTTCTGGGCCAAATTTGGACATGGGCCGAAAACGAAGTTTGCCAAGCTCGGGCTGCTCTCCAACTTTGATTAAGAGTGCAAAGCCATTATAGTTAAAGATTAGTAGATAATTTGATGCCAACCTTTGAGTGTCAATGAATTGATAGTGATTAGCAAAACTCGAAATTGATGACCAAAACAAAATCAAACTGGTGTCACCTTTTGGCATGTTCTAGCCCACAATATGTACTCCAACTTTTATTTTGGTACCCAAGCAAGTTGTTCATAAGAATTAGGAGAACGCGGGATGCCAACATGACGAACTGAAATTCCAGACTTAGAAATCCGAAATGCTGGAATTTACAGCAGATTCGATCTTGTAACTATTATTTGACAGGCCTAGAAGATGATTCGGACTTGGGCACTTTAACAAAGTTTGTAGCATACAAACTATACTACAACTTTTATTAAAGGACCTTATACTGTTTCTGCCTGGTTACTAAGATACAAGGCTCCAAACTAGGGTACCCGAACCTGAGCACCTTGAGGACAGCCAAATTTTCTGATATCCAAAACAACACTGCATTGAATCTTGTGAGCTTAATTTCACTAGGATAGGTACCAAACTGGCTCTTGACCTTTAAATAAAGTTTGTTCTACAGAAGCAAAACTACAACTTTTATTTAAGGTCCAACGTCATAACTGGTACGGAAGTCAAACTTTCACTTTGGTCAAAGTATCAACTTGATAAAGCTCAAACTAGGATTTTAGAGCAAATAAAGCATTTTCTTGGCACAAGCTCAACATGAACCCTTCATGACTTTTGTTGTAGAGTTCATCTAGAGTCATTTGGTCAGATTGCAAGGTTAGGTTAGTAACCTAAGGTTCCGTTCACTTGATAAGGTCATTCCAACAAGCATGTAACTTATCCTTTCATTTGACCTTTTGAATCCAAACTTCATAAAACTTTTTGAGTGATCAACCTAGGTAGAGATGGAGATGATACACATGAAAGAAGCACCATCAGCACCCACAAGCTTTATTATACAGGATCATCAAGCATTCACTTGTCGCCACATCAAAGTATGTTTCATACTATCATATATGGACAAATGATGCTTATGCTCATGAAATGTAAGTGCCAAAACGCAAGACAAACACCTGGGGTGTTACATGAGCCTCTTGACCAAGGAGTATCATCGCGTGCGTCCAAAATAGTTTCTTAGCCTATGGTGCATTAGGCACAAAACGTGAACCTATCTTGCACCGAAACTAACACTATCTCCAAAGAGACCGAAGTGAGATTCTATATGACACACGTCATCTAGGAGTTCTACTGGGTGCTTCTAAATATATTTTGAAGCATATGGTACGTTTCATGCAATTCGTGCACCTATCTGGCATCAAGATTAGTACTATCTCCAAACAAAAGCAAACTAAGCTTCCACTTGAGCCCCTTTACCCAGGAGTATCTTCGGGTGCATCCAAAATGGTTTCTTAGCCTATGATGCATTAGGCACAAACTGTGTACCTATCTTGCACCAAAACTAACTCTGTCTCCAAACAGACCGAAGTGAGATTCCATATGACACATGTCATCTAGGAGTTCTATTGGGCGCGTCCAAATGGATTTCTTAGCATATGGTATGTTCCATGCAAACCGTGCACCTATCTTGCATCAAGATTAGCACTATCTCCAAACAGATCGAACCGACCTTCCACTTGAGCCTCTTCACTTAGGATTATCATCGGGTGCTTCTATAATGGTTTCTGAGCCTATGGTGCATTATGAGCAAACCATGCACCAATCTTGCACCTAAACTAACACTGCCTCTAAACAGATTGAAGCGAGATTTCATATGACACACATGATATAGGAGTTTTATCGGGTGCGTCCAAATTGATTTATGAGAATATGGTATGTTCCACGCAAACCGTACACCTATCTTCCATCAAGATTAGCAGTATCTCCAAACAGACCGAACCGAGCTTTCACTTGAGCCTCTTCACCTAGGAGTACCATCGGGAACTTCCACAACGATTTCTGAGCCTACGGTGGACTGGGCACAGACCATGCAACTATCTTGCACCGAAACTAATACTATCTCCAACTGGGCTGAAGCGAGATTCCATATGATATACTTCATCTAGTAGTTCCATCAGGTGTATCTACAGTTACATTGGGTGTGTCCAAATTGATTTCTGAGCATATGGTATGTTCCATGCAAACCGTGCACCTATCTTGCATCAAGATTAGAACTATCTCCAAATAGACAGAACCAAGATTCCACATGAGCCTCTTCACCAAGGAGTACCATCGCGTGCGTCCAAAATAGTTTCTTAGCCTATGGTGCATTAGGCACAAACCGTGTACCTATCTTGCACCGAAACTAACACTATCTCCAAAGAGACTGAAGTGAGATTCTATATGACATACGTCATCTAGGAGTTCTATTGGGTGCTTCCAGATATATTTCTAAGCATATGGTACGTTCAATGCAATTCGTGCACCTATCTTGCATCAAGATTAGCACTATGTCCAAACAAAGCAAACTGAGCTTCCACTTGAGCCCCTTTACCTAGGAGTATCATCAGGTGCATCCAAAATGGTTTCTTAGCCTATGATGCATTAGGCGCAAACTGTGTACCTATCTTGCACCAAAACTAACTCTGTCTCCAAACAGACCAAAGCGAGATTCTATATGACACGTCATCTAGGAGTTCTATTGGGATGCGTCTAAATGGATTTCTTAGCATATGGTATGTTCCATGCAAACCGTGCACCAATCTTGCATCAAGAATAGCACTATCTCCAAACAGATCGAACCGACCTTCCACTTGAGCCTCTTCACCTAGGATTATCATCGGGTGCTTCCATAATGGTTTCTGAGCCTATGGTGCATTATGCGCAAAGCATGCACCAATCTTGCACCTAAACTAACACTGTCTCTAAACAAATTGAAGCGAGATTCCATATGACACACATGATCTAGGAGTTCTATCGGGTGCATCCAATTTGATTTATGGGAATATGGTATTGTCGAGGATATTAGTAAGGGGTACCATAACGGATGTGCATGACGAGAATGCCCGTACGCAAGTCGAGGCCTCCAACTCGACGCTCTATCCAGTCACACGTACGGTCCTCGACGGCCATAGTCTCGAACACGGAAAGAGCGTCCTGTGAATCGATCGGGGCTCGAGCGCCGGATACCATCAAACACGGAAACAGGCTCGAGCGAATCGGAAGGCGTCGAGCGCAAGGACGCCGTCTGCTGCCTGACGCGGGCACGGGAACCAGGGCATTTAATGCGCCTGTCGCGTTCTCACCTAACCCGCCAGTCACGGGAAGCGTGACAGGGAACAGGCACCCGTCCTGGCATTCTTTTTGCAGCCTTCCCCACCAAATAAGCCAGGCATTATACGGCACCTGACCCTCGAGTAGGCATGTTTCCTTCCTGAGGAAGGGTCGGGCGTCAACTGACAGCGCTTCAACCACTTTGACGTAGCTGACACCACAACGTACAAGCGTGCAACATATGAATCGGTCCACACATGCAATCATCACCAAAGTACCCGGACAAGATGGCTCGAGACCACACCGGTACGGAGGCCTCGAGTAGGTCAGCGTGCCATACCCCTATCGACCCCTACTCTAGCGCCTATACATGTACCCTATGCCCCTCCTTGGAACCATAAAAGGGGAGGCCTGGGAGCGGATACAGCAGACGCGATACAATATCACACAACACACACGTAGTAGAGTTTCCATACTCCATCTCCATCCCAGTTCATACACGCTTGTATTCACCCCTGTACAAGCACCTAGGTGCAGAATAATACAAACTCTCCCCCCGTTGGACGTAGGGCCTTCTCTTGCCCGAACCAGGATAAATCTTTGTGTCTTTTTGCATCACCATCTGGAAAAGGTAGCACGCATACAAATTTACTGCTTGGTGTGACCCCCCGGGGGAAAATACCGACAGTTGGCGCGCCAGGTAGGTGTCCTGCGTGTTTTTCACCGATTTCCCATTCCTTTCCAGATGGCCACTCTCACTTCACCGGTTCTGCGCTCCACGGTGATTTGGTTTGGGAGTCTCGAGTTCATGTCTACTGGCTTCGGCTATGACATGATCCTGCTCTCGATCAAAGGACCGGGAGGAGCCCGCATTGCGCCAACACGGTTGAGGGTCCTGAGACGTCCTCGCCACCACGCCTCCCCGCCCAAGAAGAGGCGTGGATAGGACCGCCATCGCCCTTCTGCCTCGTCACGACCGACAGTTCGTGCCAGGCAGGAGGTGGCACAGGAGCTGATAGCCCCGCGCGCCGAAACCACGGGTATGACGACTCAACGCCATGAGTATCGCACGACGACAGGAGGTGACGCGCCCCACGTGCTCTCCCCCACCGCTAGGCTACTTCCACATGGGTTGTTCGCCCCAAGAAGAGCGTTGCCATTCGGTCTCGACAATGTCGCGACGTTGCTCGCCAGGGCGATATGTCCAAATGCTCAGACGTACGGGGAGAGACCAATGGTCCTCCCACGTGACATTGGAGTACAGCAACAGACGTCCGAGCTGCCGGATTTCTCCCAGGTACGAGGCCTCGGACGCCTAGGGCCTGGGCGATACACGATCACCTCCCTCAGGCAACGACTGCTGGAGGAGGGACGTGGATGCTTCTACGCCGCTGAGCCAGACTCCGACTCTGAGACCGACAGTTACGACCCTACTAGGGAATGCTTCCATATCGATGGGGCAGTGGAAACCACCAACGAGACCCATGATGCTGTTGCTGGTGGTCGGGCCCCTGCAGCAAGGGAAGACCCCAGGACGCCTGGGAATGACGGTCAAGTCGACCCCACTCCACAAGAAGACAGAGCCGCGCAAATTGTGCAGCTACGGGAGCTCAAAGCAAAGCTCGACGAGGATCGTGAGCGCCTTGTTCTGCTTGAGCAGATCCTCGAGCAGGACCTGCCTTACCCGCCTGGCGGAAGTGTCCGCAGACGGGCTCGAAAGGTACACCGGCAGATCGTCGGAGACGGAGAGCCTGAGCAGCCCGTTAGCCGTTTCCCTCGAGTGGGCCAGAACATCGTGGCGGCGACAATGCTGCTGCGTAATATGCCCGAACTGTCAAACTCCCAAGCGCGACGCTTTCGAGTCGAGGTGCAGACTCTGCTCCAAGTGGCGGCAGTTCAGCAGGCCGAGAGCTCGGCCTCTCGACGTCGAGGAGCGGCCACAGAAAAGCGTGATGAGCCAGCCCACAACGAAAAGGAGGTGTCGGTCCATCAGCAGCCGCCCCCTCAAGGGAAAAAGACCACACTTGTCCTCCCCGTCGACAACCAATGATGACACGACGCACGACGTGACATCGACGAGAATCGTCGCCGTCGGTATGGAGACGCAGAAGAGCGCGGTTATAGCGCCAACCACGGCGGGAGGTACGACAGCGATGAGGACCGGATGGCTCCAGAACCACCGGGCCCGCGGGTGTTCAGCAGGGCAATCTGCAGCACGCCGCTGCCCAGCCCGTTTTGACCCCCGACCAGCATTGCAAAATACAACGGCGAAACCAAGCCAGAGCTGTGGCTGGCAGATTTCAGGCTAGCCTGTGATCTAGGAGGCGCTCGAGGGGACGATCGAGCCATCATCCGACAGCTGCCACTCTTCCTCTCCGACACCGCCCACAGATGGCTCAAGGAGCTCCCGGCCAACCAGATCTACGATTGGGTCGATTTGGTCAGGGTGTTCGAGGGCAACTTCAAGGGAACCTACATACGACCCGACAACTCGTGGGATCTCAGCAAATGCAAGCAGAAGTCGGGAGAAACCCTCCGAGAGTATGCTTGACGCTTCTCAAAGCAGCGCACCGAGCTGCCACACATCCCCGACCACGACGTCATTCTGGCCTTTGTCTCTGGTACCACCAGTCGAGACTTGGTGCGGGAATTAAGCTGGAATCGCCCTCAGACCGTCGACGAGCTGATGGACGTAGTGGCAAACTACGCTGTAGGGGAAGAAGGGGTCGGCGCCTTCTTCAGCTGTGAAGGAAGGAAAGGCAAGCCACCCGCCGATGATGATGAGGGCCCCAGTCGAGGACCCAAGAAGAACAAAAAGAAGAAGAAAACCCGACCATTCCAGTGGGAGGACCTCGACGACGATCTCGTCGCCACCATGGAGCGCAAAAGGCCACGAGGGCCCCCAGATGGGGCCATCTTCGACAAAATGCTAAAGGAGCCATGTCCTTACCACAAGGGAGGGGCAAACCACAAGCTCGAGGACTGCCGTATGCTGAAAAAGCACTTCGACGCCCTAGGGTTCAAGAAGGATGCTCGTGACGACCCAAAGAAAGAGAAGAACGGCGACAAAGGGGACGACAAAGACAACGAAGGTTTCCCTGCCGTCCACAACTGCTACATGATCTACGGTGGACCCTCGATGCAGCTGGCCGCAAGGCAACGCAAGAGGGAACGTCGTGAAGTCTTCACGGCAAGGATGGCAGTGCCCCAGTACCTCAGCTGGTCGAGCACCCCCATCACTTTCGATCGAGATGACCACCCCGACGAGGTAGTCGCCCTTGGCGTCTACCCGCTCGTCGTCGACCCCATCATCGTCAATGCCAGACTCTCAAAGGTGCTGATGGACGGCAGCAGCAACCTGAACATCATCTACCTCAAGACCCTCGACCTTCTCGGCATCGACAGGGCACAGCTCCAACCAAGCGCCGGCGGATTCCATGGTGTCGTGCCAGGAAAGAAGGCGCTGCCGGTCTATTTCGGCACGGCGGCCAATTTTAGAAAGGAGACCCTCACCTTTGAGGTGGTGGGGTTCCGAGGCACGTACCACGCCATCATCGAGCCCTCGGGCTATGCCAAATTTATGGCTATCCCCAACTACACATACTTGAAGCTGAAGATGCCCGGACCCAAGGGCGTCATCACCGTCAGCTCCTCCTACGAGCACGCGTACGAATGTGACGTCGAATGCGTCGAGTATGGGGAAGCTATCAAGAGTTCCACCGAGCTCGCCTCGAAGCTCGAGGCCCT
Source organism: Sorghum bicolor (assembly GCF_000003195.3). Classification (NCBI taxonomy): domain Eukaryota; kingdom Viridiplantae; phylum Streptophyta; class Magnoliopsida; order Poales; family Poaceae; genus Sorghum; species Sorghum bicolor. The sequence goes on from NC_012877.2 coordinate 30,375,944, forward strand.
GGTCGTAGAGGCTCCAGAGCCCAAGCGCCACGCGGGCAGTTTTGAGCCGGCAGAAGGGACCAAGAAGATCCCGCTCGACCCCAACAACTCCGACGGCGAGGTGCTGACGATCAGCGCCGACCTCGACCCCAAATAGGAAGCCGTGCTCGTCGACTTTCTCCGTGCAAACGCCGATATGTTTGCGTGGAGTCCTTCAGACATGCTAGGCATACCGAGGGAAGTCGCCGAGCACTCCTTGGAAATTCGAGCCGGTTCCAAGCCAGTGAAGCAGCGGCTGCGTCGCTTCGACGAGGAGAAGCGCAAGATCATTGGCGAGGAGATCCACAAGCTTTTGACAGCCGGATTCATCAAGGAGGTTCACCATCCCGACATGTTAGCAAATCCTGTACTAGTTAAGAAAAAGAATGGGAAAATGAGGATGTGTGTCGATTATACGAGTTTAAATAAAGCATGTCCGAAAGTTCCTTTTCCATTAACACGTATCGATCAAATTGTTGATTCTACTGCGGGATGTGAAACCCTTTCTTTCCTTGATGCATATTCTGGTTACCATGAAATAAAAATGAAAGAGTCCGACCAGCTCGCGACATCTTTCATCACGCCTTTTGGGATGTACTGTTATGTAACCATGCCGTTCGGGCTTCGAAACGCGGAGCCACATATCAGCGCTGCATGCTCCACGTGTTTGGCAAACACATAGGATCGACGGTCGAGGCCTACGTCGACGACATCGTCGTCAAGTCAAAGCAACGAGGAGACCTGATTCAGGACCTCGAGATCGCTTTCAGTTGCTTACGCGCCAACCAGATCAAGCTCAACCCCAAGAAGTGCATTTTTAGCGTGCCTCGAGGCATGCTCCTGGGTTACATCGTTTCCCAGCGCGGCATCGAGGCTAATCCCGAGAAAGTCTCGGCCATCACGAGAATGGGGCCAATCCGAGACGTCAAGGGCGTGTGGAGAGTCACGGGATGCTTAGCGGCGCTGAGTCGTTTTATCTCAAGGTTGGGAGAAAAGGCGTTGCCGCTGTATCGACTCCTGAAGAAAGTCGAGCGTTTCTCTTGGACCCCCGAGGCCGAGGAAGCCCTCGATAACTTGAAGAAAACACTGACCTCTGCCCCGGTCTTGGTCCCACCCCAACCCGCAGAACCTCTGCTTCTGTACGTCGCCTCGACGACCCAGGTCGTCAGTGCGGCGGTAGTGGTCGACAGGCAGGAGGACGGGCATGCGCTGCCAGTCCAGAGGCCAGTCTATTTCGTCAGCGAGGTGCTCTCAGAGACCAAAGCACGATACCCACAGATCCAGAAGATAATCTACACCGTGATCCTCGCCCGACGCAAGCTGCAACATTACTTTCTCGGCCACCCTATCACGGTGGTCTCGTCCTTCCCCTTGGGTGAGATCATCCAGAGTCGGGAGGCCACGGGAAGAATCGCTAAGTGGTCGGTCGAGCTCATGAGTGAGACCCTCACTTACGCGCCCCGCAAAGGTATCAACTCACAAGTCCTGGTGGATTTCATCGTGGAATGGACGGACTCATAGCTCCCCCCAGCTCAAGTTCAGGCAGAGCTGTGGATGATGTATTTTGACAGGTCTCTCATGAAGACGGGAGCTGGGGCGGGCCTACTATTCATCTCGCCCCTGGGCGTTCACATGAGGTATGTCATCAGGATACATTTTGCCGCATCCAACAACGTCGCAGAGTACGAGGCCCTTGTCAGCGGTCTGAAGATCGCCATTGAGCTAGGAGTCCGACGCCTCGACGTTCGAGGCGACTCCTAGCTCGTCATCGACCAAGTGATGAAAGCCTCGAACTGCCACGACCCGAAAATGGAGGCATACTGCAAGGAGGTCCGACGGCTCGAGGATAAGTTCCACGGCCTCGAGCTCGTCCACATCGCCGGACGCTACAACGAGGCGGCCGACGAACTCGCTAAGATCGCGTCGACTCGAGGCACGATCCCACCTGACGCATTCTTGAGAGATCTACACGAGCCATCCGTCGACTTGGGCTCGGGGGCTGGTGTCGAAGCCACTCCTACCCAGCAAACCGACACCGTCGAAGCACTGCTAATGGCAACCAAGGTAATGGAGGTGGAATAGTGGCCCAGTCGACCGTTTGACTGGCGCACGCCGTTCCTCGACTGCCTAATTTGCTGCGAGCTACCAGAAGATCGATCCGAGGCCCGCCATATCGCTCGACGGGCCAAATCATATGTAATCTACGTCGAAGGCAACGAGCTATACCGACGAAGCCCAACAGGGATCCTGCAGCGTTGCATCACCATAGAAGAAGGCCGAAAACTCCTCGAGGATCTACACTCGGGGGCTTGTGGCCACCACGCTGCTCCACGGACCCTCGTAGGGAACACTTTCCGATAAGGCTTCTACTGGCCAACGGCCGTATCTGACGCCATCGAGCTCGTGCGCTCGTGCCATGGGTGCCAGTTCTACGCCAAGCAGACGCATCTGCCCGCCCACGCTCTCCAGATGATCCCCATCACGTGGCCGTTTGCGGTATGGGGGCTCGACCTAGTAGGACCCCTACAGAAAGCATCAGGGGGGTACACCCATTTGTTGGTGGCCATCGACAAATTATCCAAATGGATCGAGGCTTGACCCATCACAAACATCCGCTCCGAGCAAGCCGTCCTTTTCTTCACCGACATCATCCACCGGTTCGGGATTCCCAACGTCATCATCACCGACAACGGCACTCAGTTCACCGGCAAAAAGTTCTTGGACTTCTGCGATCGGCATCACATCCGTGTGAACTGGTCTACAGTGGCCCACCCTTGAACTAACGGCCAGGTCGAGCATGCCAATGGCATGATTTTGCAGGGGCTCAAACCGAGGATCTACAACCGCTTGAAGAAATTCGGCAAGAAATGGGTCGAGAAGCTTTCTTCGGTCCAATGGAGCTTAAGAATGACGCCAAGCAGGGCCACAAAATACACCCCATTCTTCATGGTCTATGGCTCTGAGGCCGTCCTCCCGACGGACCTCGAGTATGGGTCCCCTCGACTCAAAGCATACAACGAGCAATCAAATAAAGAAACTCGAGAGAATGCGGTCGATCAACTCGAGGAAGCTCGAGACATGGCCCTCCTCAACTCCGCCAGATACCAGCAAAAGCTTCGACGCTACCACGACAAGCACGTGAGATCTGAACGTGGGCGACGTCGTCCTACGGTGTCGGCAAAGCAATCAAGGACGCCACAAGCTGACTCCACCTTGGGAGGGCCCATACGTAGTGGCCGAGGTCTTGAAGCCGAGGACATACAAGCTAGCGGACGAAAAAGGGGCGATCTTCACCAACGCGTGGAACGAACAGCTACGTCGATTCTACCCCTAGAATTTCAAAGCTTTATGTTCCTATGTACTTTTTGTACCAAGGTCTTATGAATGAACGCATAAATGAAAAAGATCTTTCCCTCGAGTAATTTACCTTTTTTCGCTGGTCAAAATTTCAACGTTAGATGGGAGTACCAACTATGACCCATCATAGTCGATACCCCCTCGGGGGCTAGCAGGGGGGTCCCCCCCCCCAAAAGTCAAAAAAACAGGAAATTCTCTCATTCCTATCAGTAAATCTCACGCGGTCGAGTAGTGGAGGCACCTCGAGCCCCTTAAGGTCTGAGGGACAACGAGCCTAAGGACTCCTATGCCTCTGGGCTACGGTACCTTCACTCGCTTCCTCACCCTCGAGGTAATCAAGGTCGCCTTAACAAAAGACCAAATGGGAACTATAGATACAGGTAGAAAAAGAATCTGGAGCGGAAAGATAGATAAACATTCAGAAATCTTACAACCACTTGAAGACACAGTATTACTTAAGACAGATTAGCAAAGTACTATACAAGGGGCCTCAGCACCTAGAGTAGGCTCGCAAGCCTCAGTCCGCATCTTGGCCCTCACCATCCTCGCCTGCGCCTGAGCTAGTCTCAGGGGGAAGCACTTCCGGCTCGAACAACTTGGCCAACCTCTCCCCAGGGACCTCTGCGTCGTCGATCTAGGCGTGGAGCCTCTCCTCGTTCTCCGCGTCAGTCTTGGAGATGTCGGTGACGAAGCCGTGGGACACCACCTCCATATCGTATGAAAAGCCAGAGCAGACTACCGCCATTGCCCGCTTCACTCCGATATGAAGAGCGTCCCGCACTCGATCCCTCAGCGTCGCGCCTAGGTAGCACAGCTGATCGACCAGTGCGTCGCCTCGAGCTTCCTCCCTAGACTCGTCCATGGGCTCGACCTCCCATGAGGTCGAGAGATCGCTTATCGTCGTTCGCAGCCGATGGTTCAAAGCGACCTCCCCCTCGAGCTGGGCCTTGGCGGAGCGAGCCTCGACTTGGGCGGCAAGCAGCTCATCTTTAAGCCCTACAAGGACCGACATGGATAAATTAGATAACACAAAGCACACCTCGAAAAGGAAACTCGACAACAGAAACGTACTGCGAATCCTCTCCTCCATAGCCGTGTTCTCGCCAACCAAGTTGGTGTTGGCCCTCTCGATCTCCTTGTTGGAGCGCACCAGCTCGGTGTTGGCGACGCGTAGATCCTCGATCACCTTGCCGGCTTGCGCGATGGCCCCATCTTTTTCCAACAGCACTCTCTTCAGACGATCGACGTCGTCAGAGAGGCTGCGGGATCGAGCCCGCTCCGCCTCGAGATCCTCAAGAGCCTTCTTTATGGCCTCCTCCGTGGTGCTACTGGCGATTTCGCCATTCACACACTCCACCTTCATCCTCTGGAAGGATTCTCGGATGGAGGCCAGGTCAGTCTTGAGGAGGCCCTTCTCCTTGTCCAGGTTAGCGACGGTGTTCTTGTAAGACAAGGCCTCCTCCCGGGCCTTGGACACGGCTTCCTCGACCATCATGGTCCGCTCCCTTAGAAGCGCAACCTCTTCCACCGCTTTCTTCGAGGCCTCTCGAGCCTCAGCTAGAGCAGCCTCCCTCTCCTTTTTCTCCTCCTCAAGCGCCAAAAGCTCTTTGTAGGCCTTGAGGAGCTTCTCCTGCGACTCCAGGAGTTTGTCCTTGAGAATGGGGAGTTGCTCCCAGCCGCCTCTCGTGGCGTGGATGAAGCTCGATTTGATGCGGGAAGTCTCTTTCAGGTCCTGCGGGCCGACGATTGAGTAGTTAGAACACAAAATCAAACGTTCTATAAGGATTGAGGACTGAAAAAACACTTACAAAGTAGGCCGGTCCGAGCCCGTTGTTAACAACATCGGACAGGAGCCCCACCGTATGATTCATCTAGAGGCGAAGCTCCTCGACGTGCTCCCAATTTTCGGCCTCCTTCCGGTCGTCTAAGAAAATGTTAGATTCGGACGGATCGTGTGGCAGAACCACCCTAATTATATGGCCCACATGCACTTGACATTGTCCTTAAGACCTCTGACTACTGCACATGAGAGTCATATAACTTGGATAGTCTGTTGGGTGCCCTTGGAGGACCCCGAATCATCCACATTTTAACTCATACAGGATCAACATGGAGTTACCACAACATTACAACATTTGTTACAAAAATAACTTACATCGGAGTGCGGAAGATTTATAACTCAACTTACAACATATGATGGAATATAAACAACTAAATTTCCAAAAGGTGTGTAGAGTAGCGGAAGCATCTTAGGTGAAGCTTCTAAGGTAGAAGAGGTGGATAAATCATGTCGCGCCCACCGACATGACCTCCATTAGCAGCATAAGTCAGCACCTGCAAAAGGGGTTATAAAACCCTGAGTACTGGAGTACTCAACAAGACTTACCCGGCGGAAAAAGAGGAGAACTTAGGAATGCAGGCTTATGGTAGACAAGGAGTGGCTGAGCAAGGAGCCAAAATATTTTGCTAAAAAGCTTACTAATAGTGCATCCTTACTTTCAAGTTTTACCCGCGAATTCCTCTCCTCAAGAGGCCGAGGAGTTCGAGGACAGTCTATCTAGTTGCTTCTCACAGACAAGTCTGTAAGTTCCTAGTCCTTAATCAAAGTATTATCTATCCAACGGCCATAGCTTCATGTCACTCTGAGTCCGGGAATTAGGACCCGAACCTCATGAGACATTTCCCCCTTTCTCATTTTACCACTTAGTTGCATATTTAACTACGATGAGGGTCGAAGGAATTGAGTCTCCCAATCGGGGAGCAACGACGATTCGAATCGCTTAGCAATCCAGCTGGAGTTCCTAACCACCCGACATACTAAATCTTGCATATGTCAACCCAAATCGAGCTCTCCCCAAATTTGACTAGGTTCGTGGCACCCGAGAGCACAGTACCCCACCATCCTACAGCCGATCTAGATGTTTCCCGGTCATCTCAGATCCGTAAGGTGGGTACACGCTACTCTCGCCATCGCTCCACGCCCAGTGCGCGAGTAGCTGTTCGCATCGAGGGATCACAAGACCGGGCTTACCGAGGGCAAGTGGCTAGTACTATAAATTCTCAACCCAGCAGGCCATCAACGGACCGGTCCTTAACCGACACAGTTGGAGACACTACTTTAAGACTCCATTCTTAAAGCAAGTCCACCGACCGGTCTCAAGTTGAAACATCATTGACCATAAATGTATTCCACAACAACCCTTCAAACTTTCTTGTTTGAAAACCTATCTAATAGCAGGGCTAAGCATCACTACACAGTTGTAAAATAAAATAGGTGCCAAGGACAAGATAACAAATATCACGGTAGTAAATGCAGCAAGTAGGTTAACCCAATTCTCAACTACGTAATGCAGCATTTTCAATTCATAAGTGATAAAAGATTTAAAACATTCAAGGAGGGGTTAATGCATCCGGGGCTTGCCTTGGTTGCAGAGCTGAGAGGGACCCTCAGAGGCTTCCCAAGTCTCGGATCCTACTTCTTTGAACGGAGCACCGACCTCGGGGTTCGATTCAATGGTCGCTCCTTCGGTCACGTGCACTACACGTAAAATGATGTATGCTCATGATATGCATATGACAGATATTTGAGAAGGACCGAGTTGAGTACAACTTTCCTTCTTGGTGCAAAAACAGGCTAAACAGTAACTAAAGTTGTTTATCATTTTAATGTTCTTACCCAAGAGGTTGCATCAGTAAGCTAAGACTTTCCTTAATTTACAATTAGTCTTAATTAACTAATTATTAGTCCTTATCTAAATTAATTCTTAATTAAGTATTAGTGACAGTAATTAAGTATTAACACCAAACAATAATTAAATGCCAAAGGTCATTAAGATTAATGACCTCAGGTCATCACACAATTCCAAAATCACTCAAATTCTAATTTGGAAGTTAAGCTACTCATTATTTAAGTAAAGGCTAGCTAAAAACAATCAACTCTATTTGCACACATAACCAGGACAGCAGCATATACGCAACTTCACTCAACCATAATTAGAGATCCAAGCTTCCAATAAAGGTGATATTAGACTTTCTGGAAAGCTTATATAATTTTCTACAACTTTGTTATTATCTTCGAGAACTGATTTAATAGATAAAATGGCCAAACAGTATGAATAAACAATTCTGTCCAGACCTTGGACAGAATCAGACATTAAGCTTCATACATCTATAACCAGAGTTCTAGATCACCAAAATTCATGATCCATAACATTTTGGAAAGCTTATGAAAATTACTACAATTCATCTTTTATCATGAAAGCATGATTCATAAGTTTAGCAAGTTAAAATTACACTACTACAGAAACTGATCCAGGATTTGACAGAGGGGAACCATTTCTGAAACTTAAATTTAAACAGGCATGACTCAGAACCTATAGGGCCAAATGCCACCAAAATTTAACACCAGGTAGATACATGAATTATATACAACTTTGTTATAGACAAGTTTCACATCCAATATTATCTACCCAGAGCAATTCATAATGCTCCAGAAATTGTCGAGAAACCACTAACATTTGAATTATAGAGAAATCATATTTCATTTATGTTCCAAACTTGAACCTGGGCAAAACCCAGCTCACCAACAGTAGAAATACATCAAAGAGATACTAGAAAACATCATGGCCATCCCTAAATAAATACCTTTCATGTCTTTATTTATTTATTTAGATAAATAGACAAAGTATAACCATATATCAAAAGTACACAATAAATTCTGAGAAAACTACAGAACCTCATATATGCTCTCCAAAGTCTACTGTATAAATTTCATGCCATTTGAATAAGTATAGCAATTTCCAAGAAAAAGATAAATTTCCATCACAAGGAAGCATGTAACAACAAGATAAATAAGAAACTCGACATTTTCTACAAATACATAGCTAAATTATATATCTATATGATATAACAACCTCATATAAAGGTACAGGAACCATATTTTATATTTATTAATTTTTAGTTTAATTGTAAACTATTTAATAAGCACTAAACAAGATAAATTAATAACTTAATCATATGTCATCCAATGAATCTAAACACTTAACCACAGCACACTTACATAGTCATTAGTCTACCATAAAAGTTTCATCTTAAAAGAAGCTATACAGCAATAGATATGAATTTCTTCCTTTTAAGCATAATTAAAAGGCATAAATCATAACTAATTCTTTTAATACAAACCATGGCCAGTTTCATATTTTTAATAAAAACTAGACATCTTAAGGAGCACAACAAAATTTGGTTCACCAAAATTGGAGTTACCAAACTCCAGATATGAATTTTCAAAGTTTCAACAAAACATCTACAAACAAGTCCTTATAGCACTATTCACCTGAGTCACAGTCTATGCAATTAGACCCCTGGAGAACTTCAATTTGTCGCGCGAAGTCCATGGTCGCGAACTGAAAACAGAGGAGTGTTGACGGTCCTTAAGTACTAAAATTAATAATCAAATAAACATGGAAAAGGATCAATATGAAACAAACATCTAGAATTAGGGTTTTATCTGACAGAATTCCACGAGCTTTGGTGTTTATCTATTTCTACAGGGGGTTATCAGAGAATATGGAGAGAAGGCCCACATGTCATGTTTACAACGAGATAATTACGTGCCGCGCAATTTTCCCCAATCTAGAAGAGTCCAGAAGCCACGGGAACGAACGAGAGCACGATCGGGCTCGGGGCAGGGCGGCCGCCCACCCCCCTTGGGCGCCCGCCCAGGGTTGGAACCCAATCGGGACTCTGCTTCGGGACAACACTCCACCGACCTAAAGGATCAATCTAAACCACACAATCAATGTCGGTTTGATCTGACGGCCCAAATTCATTTGAAGGGACTATAAAACCAAGGCCTACCCCCTGGAAGGGAGGAGAAGAGAAGAAATCATTATTCAGAGGTAGCCATCAAAGTTAGGGTTTAGAGCTTCTCTCCCATAGAGAATTAGAATTAGCTACTCCCTAATCCTTCAAGTTTAGAGGTTTGATTAGATAGCAATTAGAGAAGTAGAGCACTACGCTCTGGATTCGGATCTTCGGTAATAAAGATTGGTATTATTCATATCTTTCTCTAATTCTTTGTTCTAATTGCATTATGTCTCTAATTATTATGTTCTTAGTTTGCTCTAGTGCTATATTTGATATAGTTCTAATTGATAATGAGTTTATGTATAAGTTTGCAAAGCGCTTAGCTCTTGACGCGAGGGAGTTAGGTGATAGATCACATGTGAGCGTGGTGCTTAGATGTTATTTATCTGCAAATGTATCCTATTGGCCGGGTCGTGTGGTAGTTCGCGATAGTGACAGCTTCGTTGATTCTTATATAGTCCACCCTCCGTTGATAGGACAGGCAGAACCGGTATTGTGGAGTAAGTCATGCGATGCTTTGATTTACTTTATCAATGTTCCTTATACATGAATGAAGAGTCTTTTATACTATATATGATCTTGTAGATAACTAGAGTAGATTATGACTTAGTAGTTAGTAGATAACTTAGAATCCATTCTCTAGCTAATCCGACATCACCTACATATGAGGAGTAGTCTATTTTCTAATCGCTGTGTTATTTACCCCTTGAACTTATAATTCATTATCATTATTTTATGGTTTACCCCCTGCTAAAGTAAGTGACTGTGTGATGAGTTTCTCATTAGTAATCATGTTCTTGCAAGTTTATCTCTAGTCTATGCCTTGATAGATTTTGCCCCTTACTTTAATTTCATCCCTTGTCTTCTCGAGCAAAATTATAAATAACGATACCTGGAATACTTATCCTGGTGAAATGCTACAATGAGGTGTTTTATCTGTGCGCTTGCGGATAGAATAGATTATTTTTTAGAGAGCCTTTACATTTATAAATACCTTTGTACACTCTGGCACCATGGTGGGGATGACAACCTAGTATCTAGGTGGTGTTAGCTAGTGTCAACAAGGAGCTCGTCGGAGATCGCAGTTTCGGCGTTGGGGTGCTCTTCGGCAGAATTGGAGCAGCGGTGGAGTTCACCTGGACTCACGCACACCCTCTGGTTCCCTCTACTTGGCCAGAGGTGGTCTGTGGAGGCATGGCCACGTGAACAGCGGCACTGGCGGAGCTCTGGACGGGGCTAGGGGAAAACGTGGCGCTCCGGCCGCCGGGAAGGCGAGGGGAAGAGTTGGGGAGCATCAGGGGCTCAGCACGACTTCGTCAAGCTGCTCAGAAGTGGTGGAGAAGTATGGAGGAGGGCTGGCCACGTGAAGCGCCCACGGCGGCGCTTTCGGCCGGAGTTGAGGAAGAAAGACGGCGCCCGGACGATTGAGAGGGGCAGGGAGGGTTCCTGGGCGTACACTGGGTTCGCAAGGATATGGTGAAGGTGTTGGAGAACTCGAATTAGTCAGAGGGGTTGCGTGTAGAAGGTATTGGACGGTGGAGCTTCACTGGGTGCTTTCGGTCGCCGGAGTAAGTGAGCTCGAGGTCGGCCGCGCGGGCGCTCAAGAGGTCGAGACACAGAGGTCGCGGGTGTCCACGTCGCGCGGTGATGCGGCTGGCAAGCAGCTGCGTGGCAGCGAGAACGCACGCGCGGCGCTGCACGGCCTGCGGCCGCGCGGTTACTGGAGCTCGTGATCCATATCGGGACACTGTAGCAAGCTCTATCCCTCCCTTCCCTGTCTTTTGCAAATTACTCTCAAAAATTGAACTGAAGTCAAATTTCTGCCAAAATAAAAGTTGTTCAAAAATTTAAAAGCTACAAAACATCCTTTAGTGCCCAGAGCTGATTCTAAGTGGAAGAGTGTGAATTTGAGGAAAACAGTTTGAAATTCAAAATTCCAATTTGGGACAAAACTGATTTGAATTGGGGCAGAATAGAAATTCCAAAATTACTTTTGATTTTTCTTAATAACTTGAAAAATTCCCAAAATAAAAGTTGTTCAATTTGATGAGCCCTACAACTTTCATGTTGGTCACTTTTCAAGATTCCAAACAGATTTTGAGTTAGGGATTCAAATTGAAAAAGGGGATAATTTCTAGAAATCTGTATTTTCAAAATTACTTTCAATTTTGTATTGAAACTTCAAAAACTCAAAACACCAAAGTTGTACACCTTGACAAGATCTACAACTTTGCTTCTGAACTCATCCCCAAATTTTGCTTAGTTTTTAAGTTACACAAAAGGGGGTAAAAACTGGGGTTGAAATTAGGGGTTTTTCTTAGTTGCCTCCCTACAACCCTCCTTAACTAGGGATTAAACAACCATCACAAGCATCACTTAACAAGATAAACACACTTTAATTCCCTAAGCACAATCAACCAAAATAAACTTATTTTAAGTTGATGCATAATGATGTGCTTAACAAATATGCTTTGCAATGCTTATGATGACATGATCCATTTTTTAGTGTTCGTAACATCAGGGATGTTACAGCCCTTCCCCCTTAAAGAAATCTCGTCTTGAGATTTCTAGGGTACTAAAACCCGGGGGGTTGAGTAATGGAAAAAGGAAATGTGTCAGTCACATTAACTTCTGAGAAGTTCATAAAACAATTACGATTGGTCCGAGAATTACAGCTAAGATCAACAGAATGTTGCAATCAATAAGGAATTTTAGAGAATTCATAAGAAGATATGAATCTCCAAATGAGCTTCCAAGGAGAATGAAAACACACTAACAGTAGACTATAGTGGAGCATGACCAGAGATCCCGATGTTTAACGAGCACTATGTAGTATTTCCTTATGGTTGCAGTCCACAGGAGACTACAAGGTTCGACGCTATAACGTGATCACGGATCATGGTACCTACTATAGAGTACGGTTACAATAGCTTTCAATCAACCTATGATGGTTATCCAAGTCAAGGGTTTTAGGTAATTCCCACAAAAATATGGGCATGGGTTCCCATGATAGGGCTCAAAGAGCGAGGGCACCTTAGTTGTGGGGCTATAATGGATCATGTCCATAACCTCGATACCTACACGCGCCCAGTAAAAATTTGTGTCATCCGGACACACAAAAGACTCTAGGTTCCGACGCGGCACCGTGGTCACGGGACATGGCACCACTATAGGGCACCACAACAATAACCCATGTCTCACAATACCAAGAATGTAACTGAGATCAAAAGTCGATCACAATCACAAGGTGTTTAGGGAACTCAAAGGACAACTTTGAATCCCTAAGGAGTGTCCAAAGAATGAAACACCCTAATTGTGGTCTATAAGGGATCATGATCATATACTTTGATAACAATGAGCGCCCAACAGTATTTCCTCATGGTCATGAGCCATAGGAGACCCCAGGTTTCGACATTGTTACCTAAGTTACAAGTCATGGTACCTTAAGAGCACACAATCATAGTGTCGTTCAATCAGCACATATGTCATCAAATGACAGCAAGGAGGTAGCATGTGTCAAGTTAGATGAAATCAAGGAAGGTCACATGCATAACAAGAGAATCAAGGATTAGAATCTTATAGAGTAAAAGATTATCAATCGGTTAACGAAACCTGGTACATGATGAGATTCATCAATAAAACAGCTATAATGAATAATAATTGTTTTTGAAGCATAAGGATGAAGTTTTAAGCATCATTATATTTTTCAAATTATGCATGATATGCAATATGCTCGTCCTATACGTCTTCTCAACGGCGAGAGTGCTCCATCTTCATTATGTTAGTAGATTATAGGGCTTTATTTATACACTACCTTCATCGCTCTGGATGGAATGTTGCAAGACTTTTGACAAAGCATTGTTGGAGTAGTTTGATTCTTCACTTGGCTTGTTGAAGAAGAATTGAAGTCCCTTTCAATGCCTTCTATTTGAGTTAGCAGACAGTCTTCACAGAACTTGAATAGCAAGCATAAGAAAAGTTAAGGAGCATTTACAAGTTGTTGTCCTAAAAAACTTTTAATTTGTAAATTCCTTTTGAAGTTTTTCACAAGAAATGTTGCAGAAGATCCATGTATGTAACATCCCAAAAATTCACATTCAAAAATCACTTGCATTAAAAGTTATTTTCAAAATATATTTCAAAAACTATAAAATAATTTGAGCTCTATAGTATCTCCATCTAAACCATCCATATTTTTCGTGCACAAATAACAGCAAGTACCAGCAAGCTTACATGCAAGAAAACATAGCAGTGCACCTACACGAATATATATCACATGCATGCATGCAGGACGAGCATGCACCGTCCATTTGCATGCACCTGCATGCAAGGACACGGTGATTAGGCACCGTCCATTTGCATGCATCGTGCATGCAAATTAGGCACCGACCATGCGCTACAGTAGCATTTTTAATGGCACGCTGCTGAGCGCTTTGGCCTATAAAAAGCCAGCCTCAGGTGCTCACTCTCACCACCCGAGAAGCACGTTCACTCACTCGCTCACTCATTCTCACTTCGTGTATACCGTATACGGCCATACGCACAAGCCGAGCTCGACTGTCGTCGCAAGACGAGGTGAGCAGCTCATGAGCATCTCCTTGCTCTTCTCTGTCTTTCTGTAATATTTTCCTGTATTTTTCCTTATATTTGTCTGTACCGATTCACGGCCAAGAACTCCACGAATAGAACCATGACATACAGAAGAGCTCTAATGACCCCTGCTAATTTCTCTCTAACCATGCATGCGTGGGCCATAAGCATTAACTCCAAATAGTACATGCATGCATGCAACATGCACTACCAGCCAAACAAATGCCCACGTGAAGCATCCGTTTTTTAATCATCGTTAGCCTTTTTTGTATGATTAAAGTCCGGCCATTTCACAAATACCACATGCTAACTCTGATTTCAATAATTCTTTTTCCTAAATTCATCTAAAATCATGATCTACCTCCCATATTAATTTCATAATTTTTGGAGCTCATTTGAATTTATATGATTATTTATCTGTGCCTGTTGTATGTGTCATTCGTCGCGTATTTTAGTTGACGGAGTGAACGAGCCGAAAAACGAGAACGTTGGAGACGAGTACCGCGAGTTTGACGCCGGGGACCCGGACTGTCAGCAGGAGTTTGCCGAGGACGCCGACGGAGGCAAGTCCAACCGATCCCTCTGATGCATATTGATCCTATTTTTAAACACAACCCGTAGAAGCCATTTTAAATATTGCATGTACAATATATGTACGAAGTATTTTCGCTGCTTAGTTAAAACCTGTTGAATAGCCATCCTTGAATTGATATTACTTGGTAATTGTCTTGTTCGAACCTAGGAACAAATAATATGCTATGATAGAAATATTATTATTTAGTATACTTAGGACTTGTTACTCATCCTGGATACTCATCGCTATATTTTTTTAAAATATAATGATTTTAAAAGTAAAAGGTGTGAGTGGTGAAAATAAATTGTGAGTATTGTGAAAGGGTTAATGAACAAGTTATAGATGTGATTACTATGGAGATGGGGTGGATGGGATCTCTTTTGGGGATGCCCTGGTGTTGTGGCTTATACCTTGCGGGGTTAAGCGTGAAGATATCCGCCTTGTCTCGATTAAGGGCTGAGTTGATGATTCATATTGTCTAACTCATTTATCGTACAACCACTCGCCTTGCATGGGAAAGGCTTAGTCTAAATCTCTCTAGTTAGTATGGCAATCACCTAGAGGCAGGTGTGCAACGGAACACTAAGTGATGTATGTGAAATTGTGGAAATATATAAAAAGAGCTTTGTGAATTATTGTGGTATCATGAGATGTGGCCTTAGTGTTCCCGTGGTGAGCGCCATTACTTAGCTATGGAGGGTAATGACTTTGATGGATCTATGCTTGCACGACGGTGTAAGTTATGGTATCCTACTTGTGGGAAAAGTGTACAACCTCTGCAGAGTGTAAATCTATCTGGATAGCCGTGTCCGCGGTCTCGGACGGGTTATGGTTTGGTTTCAACAACTAGATGGGTTGGCATGAGTGAAAACATGTGAGAGAGTGTGATTTTGGAAATAAATGGTTGACTGCCATTGTGTTGTGGGAACAAGGGTTCGACAACACTTAAAATTGTGATCAGACCCCCATTTTTAGAACTACTATCATATGTGGAAAAAGAGTTCTTTTACAACAGTATTTGTGAAATGAAACCTTGCATGTGTAAAAAGATAGCTTTATGCAAATAAAACTAAGCCTCATCCTTGATTTATCCATATGCATATATATTGTTATCCCCTTCCGTAGGGTAAGGTTGGATTTGCTGAGTACTTTGTACTCACCCTTGCTTTATTAAACAGAGGAAGATCCGGACTTCGATCCCGAAGTGGCGTTCGAGTAAGGTCGTGTCTGCACCCAACTAAGCCTGTGGCATTGGGACTCGTCAGATGTTCGATTGTGATATCGTTTGTTTCTGGGTCCTTTGGACCTATGTTGTATTTTGGTGTCTTATTATTATAGCGTACCTTCCTTGTCCACGCTTATCGAGACTACTGCGCTGAAACTTATCTGATGTAATAAATGTGTTACTAGCCTCCTGGGACTAGTATTGTATCACATTTGAGTTCCTGGTTTACCAGGGGCGCTTTAGGTGGTATTAGAGCCGTAGATGGCTGTAGGACACAACCTTAGGCTTTTCTGGACCAGTATTTTACTAAATAAACGTATTTTACAAAAGTTCTTACCCTCTTCCCTCTATTTGAAAAAAATATATTTACTCTCATCTATGTCTCTCAGATGGCAGAAGGAGTTTGGACCAGCAGTTACTGTCTAAGTGTAGAAGGCTTTCCCAAGCCCTTGTATACTACCATGCAGAAACTTGGAATCAAGGATCGCCCAGAATATGAAGGCAGAGAATATGAAGAGCATGAGACCGAGCGGTGTGAAGTTACCGTCTATATTGGGAAAAGTGAGGACTTCCCTAATATAGCTGAAGCTTGGAGCATGACTGCGACTAGGTTTCGGTTTGCAGATACATATCAAGCCGTCGCCCGCAAAGCCTTGAGGTACCTATGCCAGATCCACGAGAAGCCTATCACCCGTACACCCATGAGGTTCTTTCCGCCCGATGAAAAAGACCGACCAGTTTGGAGGACCCACATGGAGCTCTTGCAAGGACGTTACTCACTTGAAGATGACCCAACTGTGGTATTCATGACCACATACCTACTTGCTCTAGATAAGCAATACGATGAGCAGGCCTCAGAGTTAAGGAAGTGCATCCATCGTGCGGAGAAAGCCGAGATCATAGTTAGAAAGCTCCATGTGCAGCTTGCGGAAGCTCAGGCCCAAGCAGCTGCAGCCGAGAGTCGTGAAACTGCCATTGCTGAAGTCTTGAAGGCAGCTGAAGACCGCCATGCTCAGGAGTTGAAGGATGCCTAACTTATCACCAGGATCAAAAGAAGGATGTTAGCAGAGGGAGACCAAGAGCCCATAGTCCTAAAAGGTATCCCAATCATGTCCCTAAAAACCAAAAGAAAGATGGACATAGAAGGGCCATCAGCTCCCCCACCCACAGAAACCTCTCATGAAGCTTTAGACTTGGAGTCCACTAAGGAAGAAGGATTTCCCCTCCTCACCCAGCCACCACCAAAAGAAGACGGTGACCCACCTCTTAGTGCAAAGGAAGAACCACAGATGCCAGAAGCATGATGCACCTCAACACCAAGGGAATGAAGCTGTTCTGTCTGAAGAAGTTGAAGAATAGTCGCACCTATTTCCTCCTTATGTCTTGGGGAAGTGAAGTTTACTTCACTTTTGTTCAACCCCCCCAAAGTAAATGAATCATATTGTAGTACGCTTATTTCCTCCACTACTATGTTGTAAACCGCCCTCTTATTCAAAATATATATTTGTGCTTGTTGGTTGTGCTAAATAATTGAGTGCTCTATGTTGTTCCCTTACGGGATAGCAAGTCTTAAAACTTGCACCTTTTTAAAATATAACGCCTTAACAAAAAAACAACATCACTCAATAGATCTAACCCTTATCTAATGCTTTCTCATCTTAACCAACAGATGCCTCCCAAATCAGCTACCCACTCTCAACCAAGTGGTCGTGCAGCTAGTAGACAAAGCTAAAATCCAAATAGAAGTCAAGTCAATGCAAATGTTGATGATATTCATGAAGATGCAGTGAGTCAGACTAGGAACCATAATGAAGGAGATGACTTGCCCCCTCCTCCAGCAATTGACTTAGCACAAGTCATGGCAACTCAGACTCGCCTTCTGGAGACCTTGGCTCAAGGCATGAACTGCCCTAGGAACAACCGTGGAGCCGGAGTCCAAGACAAGATGACTAAGTTCATGAGGCTTAAGCCACCCACCTTTACTGGATCTGACAACCCCATGGAAGCAGATGATTGGCTTAAGGTGATTGAAAGGAAGTTGGACACAATCCACTGTGATGGAAGGGATAGAGTTCTGCTAGCATCTCATCAGCTGACAGGAATTGCCCTTTCTTGGTGGGAAGCCTATAGTGGAGCTGTGGACAATGCCAACACGATCACATGGGAAGAATTTGTGGATGAATTTCGCCGGTACCACATTCCAGATGGGATCATGAAGCTGAAGGCTGATGAATTTCGCAACTTGAAGCAAGGAAATAAAACTCTAAGTGAATACATCTTCCTATTCACTGAGTTGTCTCGCTATGCCCCAGAATTGGTCAACACTGATGCCAAGAAGCAGACAAAGTTCATAGAAGGATTGACCTGTGAGCTTAGAACCCTCATGACCCCACAGATCTATCCAGACTTCAACACCTTGATGAACATGACCATTCTGACTGATGTGGCCAAGACTGAAGAAAGGAAAGAGAACAAGCGCAAGTTTTTAGAGCGCAAGGTTCAAGATGGTGCTAGATCCCAGAGGCTGAAAACCTTTAGCCAACCAAGCCAGCGGACTCAAGCCCCAATGCAGTTTCGCTCTCCTGCTAGTGTCTCGAATAACCAAATGCAGTCATCATATCAGCCTAAGACAACCTATCAGAATCAAACTTATGGCAAGACTCAACAGAACAGCACTGGTCAAGTCACAAACAATGTTAGGACTTGCTTTAATTGCCATGAGACTGGACACTACATTGCCAACTGTCCCTACAAGAACAACCCACCAGCAGTATCCACTCAGTCCCACACTGTTAATGGACCAAGACCTGCAGTGTCTGGAGTCAACCGTGGTTTCTCTCGCAACAATAGCAACACCAACAATAATAGCCAGATGATGAAGCAACCTCAACAATCCTATGGTAGAGCTCGTGTCAACCATATTCATACTCAGGATGCTCAGACTGCTTCAGGAGTGGTACTTGGTGAGTTCTTAGTCAATTCAGTACTTGCAACAGTATTATTTGATTCTGGAGCATCACATTCATTCGTATCATCAAGTTTTGTTGAGAAGCATCAAATACCCACAGTACTACTGAAGTTACCCCTAATAACCCGAACACCTGGGTCTGACATCAAATGTCATCTAGGTTGTTCAAATGTAAGGATCATTCTAAGTGGGGTAGTTTTCTTAGCGGACTTAGTAGTGCTCAAGTCCAAAGGCATAGATGTTATCCTTGGAATGAATTGGTTAACCAGACACAATGGAATTATTAGTTGTGCAACCAAGGAAGTATCATTAGTTAACCATGAAGGGATTAAAGTGAAATGCCAAACTCGAGGGTCTAAACTTAATGGAAAGATGGAAGTATGAGGATGTGTGTGTATTATAGGTCCCTAAATGAAGTCACCATCAAGAATAAGTATCCCCTACCAAGGATAGATGACCTTTTTGATCAGCTTAAAGGAGCCAAGTATTTCTCTAAGATTGATTTGAGATCAGGTTATCATCAACTCAAGATCAAGAATAGTGATGTCCCCAAGACAGCCTTTGTAACCAGATATGGACAATATGAGTTTACAGTGATGTCTTTTGGGTTAACCAATGCCCCTGCCTATTTCATGAACCTCATGAATAAGGTATTCATGGAAGAGTTAGATAAGTTTGTTGTAGTCTTCATTGATGACATACTTATCTACTCTAAGAGTGCTGAAGAACATGGGCAACACTTGAGAGTAGTGTTGGAAAAGCTAAGAAGACACAAGTTGTATGCTAAATTCAGCAAGTGTGAATTTTGGCTTGAGAAGGTTGCATTTCTAGGCCACATCTTGACAGCTGAAGGAGTTGCAGTTGACCCTGAGAAAGTAGAAACTATCTCCCATTGGCAGCAACCCACCAATGTGAGTGAGGTTAGAAGTTTTCCTGGATTAGCTAGATATTATCGAAGGTTTATAGAAGGATTTTCCAAGTTAGCCAGACCCATGAAAGAGCTTCTTAGGAAGGATAAGAAATTCACTTGGACAGAATCGTGTGAGAAGAGTTTCCAAGAGTTGAAGAAGAGACGGACAACAGCACCAGTGTTAACTTTGCCAGACATTCACCAAGATTTTATCATATACTGTGATGCATCAAGACAAGGTTTAGGATGTGTTCTCATGCAAGGAGGAAAAGTGGTTGCTTATGCATCCTGTCAGCTTAGACCTCATGAGCAAAATTACCCTACCCATGATTTGGAGTTAGCAGCGATAGTACATGCTCTCAAGATTTGGAGACACTACCTCATTGGAAACAAGTGTGAAATCTACACTGATCAAAAGAGTTTGAAGTACATCTTCACATAGTCAGACTTGAACCTAAGGCAAAGAAGATGGTTAGAATTAATCAAGGACTATAACCTTGAGATTCATTACCACCCAGGAAAGGCCAACGTGGTAGCAGATGCCCTAAGCAGAAGGTCATATGGTCAGCAGTTGGTGCCTAAGAACACTCACCTACAAGAAGAGATAGCACAGTTGAACATGCATATAGTACGCCAACCTCAAAATGGCAGTCTGATGGTGCAGCCAACTCTTGTGGAAGAAATCAAATAGACACAACATAAGGATAAGGATCTGATGAAGATTCGTGAGCAAACTGGAGAAAATAAAGCTCCATACTTTAGAGTGGATAACAAAGGAGTATTGTGGTATAAAAACAGGATTTGTGTGCCCAAGGAGGGAAAGTTTCAAGAATTAGTCCTTGATGAAGCCCATAACTCAGCTTATTCTATCCACCCTGGTGCCACCAAGATGTATATGGACCTAAAAGAAAGATATTGGGCGAATGGCATGAAAGCTGATGTGGCACGATTTGTTGCACAATGTGATGTATGCCAAAGGGTTAAAGCAGAGCATCAAAAAACAGCAGGCTTGCTCCAGCCATTGCCTATTCCTGTTTGGAAATGGGATGAGATAGGCATGGATTTTGTGAATGGATTACCCAAAACTCTAAAAGGAAATGATTCAATATGGGTAATAGTGGACAGCCTTACCAAGGTTGCTCACTTCATACCTGTGCGCACCAAATACAGTGGAGACAAGTTAGCCCAGTTATATGTGGATAACATAGTCAAATTGCATGGTGTGCCAAGTAGGATTGTATCTGACCGAGGTACCCAATTTACCTCTAAGTTCTGGAAAAGTTTGCATGAAGCTATGGGAACCAAGCTAGATTTTAGCTCAGCTTATCATCCTCAAACAGATGGTCAGACTGAAAGAATAAATCAGATTATGGAAGATATGCTAAGAGCATGTGTGCTCACATATGGTAAAGATTGGGAGAAAAGCCTAACTTATGCAGAGTTCTCCTATAATAACAGTTACCAAGCTAGTTTGGGCATGTCACCTTTTGAGGCCCTGTATGGAAGAAAATGTAGAACCCCATTGATGTGGTCATAAGTTGGAGAATGAACCTTGCTTGGACCAGACCTTATAAAAGAAGTAGAAGATCGTGTAGCTGAAATCAGAGAAAAATTGAAAGAGGCACAATCACGTCAAAAGAGCTATTCTGATAAAAGAAGGCGAGAGTTAAGTTTTGCAGTTGGAGATTTTGTGTATGTCAAGGTCTCTCCTATTCGAGGAACTCGAAGGTTCCAAGTCAGAGGCAACCTAGCACCTTGGTATATTGGACCATATCAAGTATTACAGAGGATTGGAGCTGTAGCCTATCGTGTTCGGCTACCTGAAGAAATGTCAGATATACACAATGTGTTTCATGTCTCCCAATTGAAGAAATGTCTTAGAGTACCAGAGAAACAAATATCGCAGACACAGTTGATTTACAAGACCACCTAAGATATCAAGAAGCGCCAATAAAAATCCTAGATATAGTCACCAAGCAAACTCGAACGACAACAGTCCGAATTTGTCGTGTTCAGTGGAGTAGACACACTGAAGCGGAAGCAACATGGGAAAGAGAAGATGCCCTGAGAAAAGAGTTTCCCCATCTATTTAGGACCCAGCCGAATCTCGAGGACGAGATTCCTTTTAAGTGGGGTAGGTTTGTAACATCCCAAAAATTCAAATTCAAAATCACTCGCATTAAAAGTTATTTTCAAAATATATTTCAAAAACTATAAAATAATTTGAGCTCTATAGTATCTCCATCTAAACCATCCATATTTTTTCGCGCACAAATAACAGCAAGTATCAGCAAGCTTACATGCAAGAAAACATAGCAGTGCACCTACACGAATATATATCTCATGCATGCATGCAGGACGAGCATGCACTGTCCATTTGCATGCACCTGCATGCAAGGACACGGTGATTAGGCACCGTCCATTTGCATGCATCGTGCATGCAAATTAGGCACCGACCATGCGCTACAGTAGCATTTTTAATGGCACGCAGCTGAGCGCTTTGGCCTATAAAAAGCCAGCCTCGGGTGCTCACTCTCACCACCCGAGAAGCACGTTCACTCACTCGCTCACTCATTCTCACTTCGCGTATACCGTATACGGCCATACGCACAAGGCGAGCTCGACTGTCGTCGCAAGACGAGGTGAGCAGCTCATGAGCATCTCCTTGCTCTTCTCTGTCTTTCTGTAGTATTTTCCTGTATTTTTCCTTATATTTGTCTGTACCGATTCACTGCCAAGAACTCCACGAATAGAACCATGACATACAGAAGAGCTCTAATGACCCCTGCTAATTTCTCTCTAACCATGCAAGCGTGGGCCATAAGCATTAACTCCAAATAGTACATGCATGCATGCAACATGCACTACCAGCCAAACAAATGCCCACGTGAAGCATCCATTTCTTAATCATCGTTAGCCTTTTTCGTATGATTAAAGTCCGGCCATTTCACAAATACCACATGCTAACTCTGATTTCAATAATTCTTTTTCCTAAATTCATCTAAAATCATGATCTACCTCCCATATTAATTTTATAATTTTTGTAGCTCATTTGAATTTATATGATTATTTATCTGTGCCTGTTGTATGTGTCGTTCGTCGCGTATTTTAGTTGACGGAGTGAACGAGCCGAAAAACGAGAACGTTGGAGACGAGTACCGCGAGTTTGACGCCAGGGACCCGGACTGTCAGCAGGAGTTTGCTGAGGACGCCTATGGAGGCAAGTCCAACTGATCCTCTTTGATGCATATTGATCCTATTTTTAAACACAACCCGTACAAGCCATTTTAAATATTGCATGTACGATATATGTACGAAGTATTTTCGCTGCTTAGTTAAAACCTGTTGAATAGCCATCCTTGAATTGATATTACATGGTAATTGTCTTGTTCGAACCTAGGAACAAATAATATGCTGTGATAGAAATATTATTATTTAGTATGCTTAGGACTTGTTACTCATCCTGGATACTCATCGCTATATTTTTTTTTAAATATAATGATTTTAAAAGTAAAAGGTGTGAGGGTGAAAATAAATTATGGGTATTGTGAAAGGGTTAATGAACAAGTTATAGATGTGATTACTATGGAGATGGGGCGGATGGGATCTCTTTTGGGGATGCCCTGGTGTTGTGGCTTATACCTTGCGGGGTTAAGCGTGAAGATATCCGCCTTATCTCGATTAAGGACTGAGTTGATGATTCATCTTGTCTAACTCATTTATCGTACAACCACTCGCCTTGCATGGGAAAGGCTTAGTCTAAATCCCTCTAGTTAGTATGGCAATCACCTGGAGGCAGGTGTGCAACGGGACACTAAGTGATGTATGTGAAATTGTGGAAATATATGAAAAGAGCTTTGTGAATTATTGTGGTATCATGAGATGTGGCCTTAGTGTTCCCGTGGTGAGCGCCATTACTTAGCTATGGAGGGTAATGACTTTGATGGATCTGTGCTTGCACGACGGTGTAAGTTATGGTATCCTACTTGTGGGAAAAGTGTACAACCTCTGCAGAGTCTAAATCTATCTGGATAGCCGTGTCCGCGGTCTCGGACGGGTTATGGTTTGGTTTCAACAACTAGATGGGTTGGTATGAGTGAAAACATGTGAGAGAGTGTGATTTTGGAAATAAATGGTTGACTGCCATTGTGTTGTGGGAACAAGGGTTCAACAACACTTAAAATTGTGATCAGACCCCCATTTTTAGAAATACTATCATATGTGGAAAAAGACTCCTTTTACAACAGTATTTGTGAAATGAAACCTTGCATGTGTAAAAAGATAGCTTTATGCAAATAAAACTAAGCCTCATTCTTGATTTATCCATATGCATATATATTGTTATCTCCTTCCGTAGGGTAAGGTTGGATTTGCTGAGTACTTTGTACTCACCCTTGCTTTATTAAACAGAGGAAGATCCGGACTTCGATCCCGAAGTGGCGTTCGAGTAAGGTCGTGTCTGCACCCAACTAAGCCTGTGGCATTGGGACTCGTCAGATGTTCGATTGTGATATCGTTTGTTTCTGGGTCCTTTGGACCTATGTTGTATTTTGGTGTCTTATTATTATAGCGTGCCTTCCTTGTCCACGCTTACCGAGACTACTGCGCTGAAACTTATCTGATGTAATAAATGTGTTACTAGCCTCCTAGGACTAGTATTGTATCACAATTGAGTTCCTGGTTTACCAGGGGCGCTTCAATGTATGAGCTCCGATACCACTCTGTGGCAGAACCACCCTAATTATATGGCCCACATGCACTTGACATTGTCCTTAAGACCTCTGACTACTGCACATGAGAGTCATATAACTTGGATAGTCTGTCGGGTGCCCTCGGAGGACCCCAAATCATCCACATTTTAACTCGTACAGGATCAACATGGAGTTACCATAACATTACAATATTTGTCACAAAAATAACTTACATCGGAGTGCGGAAGATTTATAACTCAACTTACAACATATGATGGAATATAAACAACTAAATTTCCAAAAGGTGTGTAGAGTAGCGGAAGCATCTTAGGTGAAGCTTCTAAGGTAGAAGAGGTGGATAATTCATGTCGCGCCCACCGACATGACCTCCATTAGCAGCATAAGTCAGCACCTGCAACAGGGGTTATAAAACCCTGAGTACTAGAGTACTCAACAAGACTTACCCGGCGGAAAAAGAGGAGAACTTAGGAATGCAGGCTTATGGTAGACAAGGAGTGGCTGAGCAAGGAGCCAAAATATTTTGCTAAAAAGCTTACTAATAGTGCATCCTTACTTTCAAGTTTTACCCGCGAATTCCTCTCCTCAAGAGGCCGAGGAGTTCGAGGACAGTCTATCTAGTTGCTTCTCACAGACAAGTCTGTAAGTTACTAGTCCTTAATCAAAGTATTATCTATCCAACGGCCATAGCTTCATGTCACTCTGAGTCCGGGAATTGGGACCCGAACCTCATGAGACATTTCCCCCTTTCTCATTTTACCACTTAGTTGCATATTTAACTACGATGAGGGTCGAAGGAATTGAGTCTCCCAATCGGGGAGCAACGACGATTCGAATCGCTTAGCAATCCAGCTGGAGTTCCTAACCACCCGACATATGTAGAACCAAATCTTGCATATGTCAACCCAAATCGAGCTCTCCCCAAATTTGACTAGGTTCGCGGCACCCGAGAGCACAGTACCCCACCATCCTACAACCGATCTAGATGTTTCCCAGTCATCTCAGATCCGTAAGGTGGGTACACGCTACTCTCGCCATCGCTCCACGCCCAGTGCGCGAGTAGCTGTTCGCATCGAGTGATCACAAGACCGGGCTTACCGAGGGCAAGTGGCTAGTACTATAAATTCTCAACCCAGCAGGCCATCAACGGACCGGTCCTTAATAGACACAGTTAGAGACACTACTTTAAGACGCTATTCTTAAAGCAAGTCCACCGACCGGTCTCAAGTTGAAACATCATTGACCATAAATGTATTCCACAACAACCCTTCAAACTTTCTTGTTTGAAAACCTATCTAATAGCAGGGCTAAGCATCACTACGCAGTTGTAAAACAAAACAGGTGCCAAGGACAAGATAACAAATATCACGGTAGTAAATGCAGCAAGTAGGTTAACCCAATTCTCAACTACGTAATGCTGCATTTTCAATTCAGAAGTGATAAAATATTTAAAACATTCAAGGAGGGGTTAATGCATCTGGGGCTTGCCTTGGTTGCAGAGCTGAGAGGGACCCTCGGAGGCTTCCCAAGTCTCGGATCCTACTTCTTTGAACGGAGCACCGACCTCGGGGTTCGATTCAATGGTCGCTCCTTCGGTCACGTGCACTACACGTAAAATGATGTATGCTCATGATATGCATATGACAGATATTTGAGAAGGACCGAGTTGAGTACAACTTTCCTTCTTGGTGCAAAAACAGGCTAAACAGTAACTAAAGTTGTTTATCATTTTAATGTTCTTACCCAAGAGGTTGCATCAGTAAGCTAAGACTTTCCTTAATTTACAATTAGTCTTAATTAACTATTTATTAGTACTTTTTATCTAAATTAATTCTTAATTAAGTATTAGTGACAGTAATTAAGTATTAACACCAAACAATAATTAAATGCCAAAGGTCATTAAGATTAATGACCTTAGGTCATCACACAATTCCAAAATCACTCAAATTCTAATTTGGAAGTTAAGCTACTCATTATTTAAGTAAAGGCTAGCTAAAAACAATCAACTCTATTTGCACACATAACCAGGACAGCAGCATATACGCAAATTCACTCAACCATAATTAGAGATCCAAGCATCCAATAAAGGTGATATTAGACTTTCTGGAAAGCTTAGATAATTTTCTACAACTTTGTTATTATCTTCGAGAACTGATTTAATAGATAAAATGGCCAAACAGTATGAATAAACAATTCTGTCCAGACCTTGGACAGAATCAGACATTAAGCTTCATACATCTATAACCAGAGTTCTAGATCACCAAAATTCATGATCCATAACATTTTGGAAAGCTTATGAAAATTACTACAATTCATCTTTTATCATGAAAGCATGATTCATAAGTTTAGCAAGTTGAAATTACACTACTACAGAAACTGATCCAGGATTTGACAGAGGGGAACCATTTCTGAAACTTAAATTTAAACAGGCATAACTCAGAACCTATAGGGCCAAATGCCACCAAAATTTAACACCAGGTAGATACATGAATTATATACAACTTTGTTATAGACAAGTTTCACATCCAACATTATCTACCCAGAGCAATTCATAATGCTCCAGAAATTGTCGAGAAACCACTAACATTTGAATTATAGAGAAATCATATTTCATTTATGTTCCAAACTTGAACCTGGGCAAAACCCAGCTCACCAACAGTAGAAATACATCAAAGAGATACTAGAAAACATCATGGCCATCCCTAAATAAATACCTTTCATGTCTTTATTTATTTATTTAGATAAATAGACAAAGTAATAACCATATATCAAAAGTACACAGTAAATTCTGAGAAAACTACAGAACCTCATATATGCTCTCCAAAGTCTACTGTATAAATTTCATGCCATTTGAATAAGTATAGCAATTTCTATGAAAAAGATAAATTTCCATCACAAAGAAGCATGTAACAACAAGATAAATAAGAAACTCGACATTTTCTACAAACACATAGCTAAATTATGTATCTATATGATATAACAACCTCATATAAAGGTATAGGAACCATATTTTATATTTATTAATTTTTAGTTTAATTGTAAACTATTTAATAAGCACTAAACAAGATAAATTAATAACTTAATCATATGTCATCCAATGAATCTAAAAACTTAATCACAGCACACACACATAATCATTAGTCTACCATAAAAGTTCCATCTTAAAAGAAGCTATACAGCAATAGATATGAATTTCTTCCTTTTAAGCATAATTAAAAGGCATAAATCATAACTAATTCTTTTAATACAAAACATGGCCAGTTTCATATTTGTAATAAACACTAGACATCTTAAGGAGCACAACAAAATTTGGTTCACCAAAATTGGAGTTACCAAACTCCAGATATGAATTTTCAAAGTTTCAACAAAACATCTACAAACAAGTCCTTATAGCACTATTCACCTGAGTCACAGTCTGTGCAATTAGACCCCTGGAGAACTTCAAATTGTCGCGCGAAGTCCCTGGTCACGAACTGAAAACAGAGGAGCTCGTCGGAGATCGCAGTTTCGGTGTTGGGGTGCTCTTCGGCAGAATTGTAGCAGCGGTGGAGTTCACCTAGACTCACGCACACCCTTTGTTTCCCTCTACTTGGCCAGAGGTGGTCTGTGGAGGCATGGCCACGTGAACAGCGGCACTGGCGGAGCTCTGGACGGGGCTAGGGGAAAACGTGGCGCTCCGGCCGCCGGGAAGGCAAGGGGAAGAGTTGGGGAGCATCAGGGGCTCAGCACAACTTCGTCAAGCTGCTCAAAAGTGGTGGAGAAGTACGGAGGAGGGCTGGCCACGTGAAGCGTCCACGGCGGCGCTTTCGGCCGGAGTTGAGGAAGAAAGACGGCGCCCGGACGATTGAGAGGGGCAGGGAGGGTTCCTAGGCGTACACTGGGTTCGCAAGGATATGGCGAAGGTGTTGGAGAACTCGAATTAGTCAGAGGGGTTGCGTGTAGAAGGTATTGGACGGTGGAGCTTCACTGGGTGCTTTCGGTCGCCGGAGTAAGTGAGCTCGAGGTCGGCCGCGCGGGCGCTCAAGAGGTCGAGACGCAGAGGTCGCGGGTGTCCACGTCGTGCGGTGACGCGGCTGGCAAGCAGCTGCGTGGCGGCGAGAACGCACGCGCGGCGCTGCATGGCCTGCGGCCGCGCGGTGACTGGAGCTCGTGATCCATATCGGGACACTATAGCAAGCTCTATCCCTCCCTTCCCTGTCTTTTGCAAATTACTCTCAAAAATTGAACTGAAGTCAAATTTCTGCCAAAATAAAAGTTGTTCAAAAATTTAAAAGCTACAAAACATCCTTTAGTGCCCAGAGCAGATTCTAAGTGGAAGAGTGTGAATTTGAGGAAAACATTTTGAAATTCAAAATTCCAATTTGGGACAAAACTGATTTGAATTGGGGCAGAATAGAAATTCCAAAATTACTTTTGATTTTCTCAATAACTTGAAAAATTCCCAGAATAAAAGTTGTTCCATTTGATGAGCCCTACAACTTTCATGTTGGTCACTTTTCAAGATTCCAAACAGATTTTGAGTTAGGGATTCAAATTGAAAAAGGGGACAATTTCTCGAAATCTGTATTTTCAAACTTACTTTCAATTTTTTATTGAAACTTCAAAAACTCAAAACACCAAAGTTGTACACCTTGACAAGATCTACAACTTTTCTTTTGAACTCATCCCCAAATTTTGCATAGTTTTTAAGTTACACAAAAGGGGGTAAAAACTGAGGTTGAAATTAGGGGTTTTTCTTAGTTGCCTCCCTACAACCCTCCTTAACTAGGGATTAAACAACCATCACAAGCATCACTTAACAAGATAAACACACTTTAATTCCCTAAGCACAATCAACCAAAATAAACTTATTTTAAGTTGATGCATAATGATGTGCTTAACAAATATGCTTTGCAATGCTTATGATGACATGATCCATGTTTTAGTGTTCGTAACATCAGGGATGTTACAGATCGGTGGAAGCCCGGATGCGGATCCGGTCGGGGCACCAGTTCTCCATCTCCTGGTCGGCGCGTGCCTTGGCGCCTTGGATAAGCTCCTCAACGGTCTCGAGCGACCCCCCATAGCGCAGGAACAAGTCGACGAGGGAGGGGAACCGCCCGTCGTCGTCCACCATCTTCCAAGTCCCGGTCTCGCTGCCGCCACCGCCGCCCGACGTCCCGATCTCGTCTTCCTCGGCGGGGACACAGTCCTCCCACGATCGATGCTCTCGGAGGAATCTCGGAGCAATTCCGTCCATGCCGTAGATCGTACCCCTGATCTCGGACTAAGGGTCAATGGGGGTGCGCATCATACAGGCGAGCGACACCACGCCGTCCGCCCGCCTCAGTTCTGCTGGGATCGAAGCGGGCGCCCCTGGACGGAGCCACGCCGGGGTCAGAGGACCGTAAACCGGCAGACTCTCCTCCCTATTTTCAGGCTCTTGCGGCGCTGGTGGCACTGGTTGGGGTGAACTGTGAGAGGGAGGCACGAGCAGTTCCTCTAACTGCTGGCCCCTCTGCCGCTGCTGCTCCTGGAGCTCCTGCAGCTCCTGTTGACGGTCCTACTCCAGCAGCTCCTCGAGCTGGGGACCTGCTGGCGGCTGCCCCTCCTCTCCTCCTTTCGGCTGTAGCTCCTGCTCCTCCTGCGGCTATTGCCGCGTCTCCTGCTCACGCTCCTCTTCCTCCTTTTTCCTCTGCTCCTCGACGGAGCGAAGCCCGGCAGGCCAGGGTGTCCGCTTTGCGACGTGGGAAGTCTCGACCCCCTCGTTCATAGGACGGGCGTCCTTCGAAGACCTGTCGCCACCGGACCCATCACTTATAGTGATAGGATCCCCCTCGACCCTAGATCGGGGAGGCTCGGGGGCTCCCTCCTGCTCCTGGGAGTGAGGTGCCTCGACCCGCGTCGGCGACGGTGGGGCAGACTCACCCACCAGGGGACGGGGCAGGGCACTCTCGACACCGGTCGGCGGTCGGGGGTCGGAGGAGCCTATAAAACACACAAAAAACAAAGGTCAGTCGTCGTGATGATCGACATAAGAACAACACAACTCCCATAACAACGGGAATGAGCCGCTAACCTGAATTTTCGGAGGCCGTTCGCACTTTAAGCCTTTTGGCCATCGAGGGCTGGGGCTGCTCGAGCGTCGTTTCAACCTGAAGAAAGAAAAACGGGCATGAGAGAGGCCGTTACACGAGAAAACACAAAGACATAGGAAGATGAGAATCATAGCGTCGAAGACCTTATCCCATAGGGAGAACGGCCCGCCTGTCGGTACCTCGACCAGTAGGCCTCAAACCGCCCCGCGTCGAGGCTCCAGGCCCCTCACGGACGAGCGCAGACCTCGATTCAGCATCTCCCGCCTGGCGAGCGCCAGGGCTAGCGCTCCTGCGGCCTATTTCCTCCTTGTCAGAGGCCGCGGCACGGCCACGGGTCAACGGCCCCATCACCTGGGGCTTAGCCCGGTCGCCCGCCTTTGACGCAGGGGGAGGTTGGGGGCGCGGGACGACCTGACTTTGCGCATGCGCGGGAGGGGTGTCAGCACGGGAGCGGCGAGAGGACGACACCCTCTGTTGCCTCTCAAGAGACCCGCTTGGCCCCTCCTTTGGTGCTCCCATCCGCGGGGCGTCAGCGTCGCCTCGAGGCGGGCCCTCGAGGATCCGGTCGAGGCGAGACGCCATCCCCTCAGAGTCGTCGCTGTCGTCGTCGCCATCGCTGCCATCATCCTCGTCGGGGGACTCTTCCTCAGGCTCCCCCCTCTGTCTAGACTTCGATCGGCGTATCTCCAGCGCTTGGCGCTCGAGGCTCTTCTTCTTCTCATTCTTCTTCTTTAAGTCCATCGTAGACTTCTGCTTTTCCGCAGACTCTCGCCGCTTGTCACGGTCGACCTCATCCTCCTTCACTGGAGGCCTCGAGGACCGAACATCCATTGATCCCTGCGTAACCAAAGACAAACTTTAAGAACGATCGAAGAAAATCCAGAATCTAAGCCATAAGCGGAAGGGAACTCACCAAGTCGAT
>NC_012877.2:30407258-30418328 GCF_000003195.3 Sorghum bicolor
AGTGCCGGCGACACCGCCCTGACCTAGGCCGCGACCTCATCATCCGTCGGAGCCTCGTTGGACATCCGACACGCCTCGAGATCCCGGGACGAAACGCCGGGACCCATCTCGTCCATCCTCAACGGCCGAGACATCAACGGGAGAACCCTCCGATGATGGACGGCCGAGAGGATGAGAGCGACGGTAAGGCCTTCCTCGCGTAGTCTCTTCAAGGCATCGAGGAGGGGGTCGAGCCGCGATTGGTGGACTTGGACAACGCCGTACGTCCAGTGGGCCGGGCGCTCCGAGATCAAACAGCTGGTGTAGACACGAAGGAGGTCGTCGTCGTTCCGCAAGTAGAACCACTAGGAGTCCCATCCGGCGTGGTTCGAGGTCAATCCCACCGGGATGTACTCGCGTGGCCTCTCTGTCTTGCCGGTCTTCAACGCTAGATTGAGGCACCTGGCCCGTACGGGTTTCCTCACGCCTGTGGTCCCAGTAGTGGCGTTGAAGAGCTCGCCCCAGTAGAGATGGAGCCACAGGTCCCAGTGGGGCATCATACCTAGATAGCCCTCACACACCACGGCAAAGACCGCCGCGGCGGTGAAGGCGTTGGGAGAGAAATGCTGGAGCTCCACCCCGTAGTGGTGGCAGAGCACCCGCATGAAGCGACTTGGAGGAGCGCCCAGGCTGTGGCGGTGGAATTTGGCGAAGGAGACCACGTAGCCCTTGGGCGGCCTTGGCTCCCGGTGGTCCGCCACCGGCGCAATCCACTCCGGCCGCGACGATGAAGTGCGGGGGCGCAGGAGCCCCTCCCTCTCGAGCTCCAGCAGCCGGTGCTCCGTCATCGACGACGGGCGCCAGTCATCAGCGGCGACGAGTCTCACAGGCATTTTTGGGTGGGAGAAAGGCGAACTCGCTGCTACTCGAGGGTGCGCGCGCGTGAGATGGCGAGGGAACTGAGGCAAGAATTGAGGCAGAAGGCGGAAGGGGAAACGGCAGCAAGGCCATAGGATATTTATAGGCGGCGACCCACCAACGGACAGATCTGATAAACACGGTAACTCCCCCCATAAATGCGCCGCCTAACGGTCTTTTTCCTCCTCACAGGCGGGACGCTACGAATTCTGCGCCGATACAGTGTCGCAACAGCTCCTGCCTAAAAAGGCGCGCCCAACGGGTAGAAAGGCAAACCACCACGGCCTCTTCCTTCCCTTGTAAGCTAAGGTACGCCTCGTTGTATCAAAAATCTCGAGAGGTCGCAGGCTGGCCCACCGAATGGGTTCGACAGCCGATCTTGAGTACCAGAGTCAGGGATGCCCAGCGAGTGGTCGAAAATCGAGGCCCGCCTCGAGAATTCGCTAGGGATGTCCAAGGCAGGGTCGATACGGTCGAGAGGAATTCCCCCGAACGGAGGCATCGAGCCGCTGGACTCTATCGAATGAGTCCAGTCACCCCGACCACGTCGACCCCGCTTTATGAGAACGCCTCAGGGCTGCAGCTGACCCCCTCGAAAGGGGCACAGGTTCTCACATGGACTACCCGTTAGGAGCTCAATCTAGGGTAAATGACGCTCGCTACACCGGGAGTACGTCGAGCCCCCCCCCCCCCCGCATAAAACGAATCAATCAGAGCCTTGCACGATGGATATCGAGGGCTTTTCCACAAATTAGGCATTATAGCCCTCAAAGGAGTCAAAAACTCCTCCAAGGGCTCGGGGGCTACCCCCGCGGGGTCGCTCGCGCGCCCCCAGGAAACTCAACCACAAAATATAGCCTCCACTCGAGCGCCAGCACTCAAATGGAGACTCGGGGGCTACTGTCGAGGATATCAGTAAGGGGTACCCTAACTGATGTGCATGACGAGAATGCCCGTACGCAAGTCGAGGCCTTCAACTCGACGCTCTATCCAGTCACACGTACGGTCCTCGATGGCCATAGTCTCGAACACGGAAAGAGCGTCCTGCGAATCGATTGGGGCTTGAGCGCCGGATACCGTCGAACACGGAAACAAGCTTGAGCAAATCGGAAGGCGTCGAGCGCAAGGACGCCGTCCGCCGCCTGACACGGGCACGGGAACCAGGGCATTTAAT
Organism: Sorghum bicolor; assembly: GCF_000003195.3. Lineage (NCBI taxonomy): Eukaryota > Viridiplantae > Streptophyta > Magnoliopsida > Poales > Poaceae > Sorghum > Sorghum bicolor. The sequence goes on from NC_012877.2 coordinate 30,409,330, forward strand.
GCGCCTGTCACGTTCTCACCTAACCCGCCAATCACGGGAAGCGTGATAGGGAACATGCACCCGTCCCGTCATTCTTTTTGCAGCCTTCCCATCTAAATAAGCCAGAGCATGGCAGGACGCAGGGAATGGGTCGGGATGTCTAATCAAGACCCCCCTCGAGGCGCCCAAAGTCAGCGCTCTAGCTAGCAAGGCATTATACGGCACCTGACCCTCGAGTAGGCATGTTTCCTTCCTGAAGAAGGGTCGGGCGTCAACTAACAGCGCTTCAACCACTCCGACATAGCTGACACCACGACGTACAAGTGTGCAACATATGAACTGGTCCAGGACGGCGCACGAGAGCAGGATTCAGGGGCACGCGCAATCATCACCAAAGTACCCAGACAAGATGGCTCGAGACCATGCCGGTACGGAGGCCTCGAGTAGGTCAGCGCACCATACCCCTATCGACCCCTACTCTGACGCCTATACATGTACCCTAGGCCCCTCCTTGGAACCATAAAAGGGGAGGCCTAGGAGCGGATACAGCAGATGCAATACAATATCACACAACACACACGTAGTAGAGCTTCCATACTCCATCTATCCCCAGTTCATACACGCTTGTATTCACCCCTGTACAAGCACCTAGGTGCAGAATAATACAAACTCTCCCCCCCCCGTTGGACGTAGGGCCTTCTCTTGCCCGAACTAGGATAAATCTTTGTGTCTTTTTGCATCACCATCAGGAAAAGGGAGCACGCATACAAATTTACTGGTTGGTGTGACCCCCCGGGGGGAAAACACCGACAGGTATGTTCCACGCAAACCGTACACCTATCTTTGATCAAGATTAGCACTATCTCCAAACAGACCGAACCGAGCTTTCACTTGAGCCTCTTCACCTAGGAGTACCATCGATAAATTCCACAACGATTTCTGAGCCTATGGTGCACGGGGCACAAACCATGCAACTATCTTGCACCAAAACTAATACTATCTCCAACTGGACCGAAGCGGGATTCCATATGATACACTTCATCTAGTAGTTCCATCAGGTGCATCTACAGTTCCATCGAGTGTGTCCAAATTGATTTCTGAGCATATGGTATGTTCCATGCAAACCGTGCAACTATCTTGCATCAAGATTAGAACTATCTCCAAACAGACAGAACCAAGATTCCACAAGAGCCTCTTCACAAGGAGTACCATCACGTGCTTCCAAAATTGTTTCTTAGCCTATGGTGCATTAGGCACAAACCGTGTACCAATCTTGCACCGAAACTAACACTATCTCCAAAGAGACTGAAGTGGGATTCTATATGACATACGTCATCTAGGAGTTCTATTGGGTGCTTCCAATTATATTTCTAAGCATATGGTACGTTCGATGCAATTCGTGCACCTATCTTGCATCAAGATTAGCACTATGTCCAAACAAAGCAAACTGAGCTACTACTTGAGCCCCTTTACCCAGGAGTATCATCGGGTGCATCCAAAATGGTTTCTTAGCCTATGATGCATTAGGCACACACTGTGTACCTATCTTGCTCCAAAACTAACTCTGTCCCCAAACAGACCAAAGCGAGATTCTATATGACACATGTCATCTAGGAGTTCTATTGGGATGCGTCTAAATGGATTTCTTAGCATATGGTATGTTCCATACAAACCATGCACCTATCTTGCATCAAGATTAGCACTATCTCCAAACAGATCGAACCGACCTTTCACTTGAGCCTCTTCACCTAGGAGTATTATCGGGTGCTTCCATAATGGTTTCCGAGCCTATGGTGCCTTATGCGCAAACCATGCACCAATCTTGCACCTGAACTAACACTGTCTCCAAACAGATTAATTCTAGATTCCATATGACACACATGACCTAGGAGTTCTATCGGGTGCGTCCAAATTGATTTCTGAGATGCAAACCGTACACCTATCTTTCATCAAGATTAGCACTGTCTCCAAACAAACCAAATCGAGCTTTCACTTGAGCCTCTTCACCTAGGAGTACCATCGGGAACTTCCACGACGATTTCTGAGCCTATGGTGCACTGGGCACAAACCATGCAACTATCTTGCACCGAAACTAATACTATCTCCAACTGGACCGAAGCGAGATTCCATATGATACACTTCATCTTGTAGTTCCATCGGGTGCATCTAGAGTTCCATCGAGTGTGTCCAAATTGATTTGTGAGCAAAGGTATGTTCCATGCAAGCCGTGCACTTATCTTGCATCAAGATTGGAACTATCTCCAAACATACAGAACCAAGATTCCACATGAGCCTCTTCACCAAGGAGTAGCATCGCGTGCGTGAAAAATAGTTTCTTAGCCTATGGTGCATTAGGCACAAACCGTGTACCTATCTTGCACCGAAACTAACACTATCTCCAAAGAGACCGAAGTGAGATTCTATATGACACACGTCATCTTGGAGTTCTATTGGGTGCTTCCAAATATATTTCTAAGCATATGATACGTTCGATGCAATTCGTGCACCTATCTTGCATCGAGATTAGCACTATCTCAAAACAAAAGCAAACTGAGCTTCCACTTGAGCCCCTTTACCCAGGAGTATCATCGGGTGCATCCAAAATGGTTTCTTAGCCTATGATGCATTAGGCACAAACTGTGTACCTATCTCGCTCCAAAACTAACTCTGTCTCCAAACGGACGAAAGCAAGATTCTATATGACACATGTCATCTAGGAGTTCTATTGGGGTGCGTCTAAATGGATTTCTTAGCATATGGTATGTTTCATGCAAACCGTGCACCTATCTTGCATCAAGGTGAGCACTATCTCCAAACAAATCGAACCGACCTTCCACTTGAGCCGCTTCACCTAGGATTATCATCGGGTGCTTCCATAATGGTTTCTGAGCCTATTGTGCGTTATGCGCAAACCATGCACCAATCTTGCACCTAAACTAACACTGTCTCCAAACAGATTGAAGCGAGATTCCATATGACACACATGATCTAGGAGTTCTATCGGGTGCGTCCAAATTGATTTCTGAGAAATGGTACGTTCCATGCAAACCGTACACCTATCTTTCATCAAGATTAGCACTATCTTCAAACAGACCGAACCGAGCTTTCACTTGAGCCTCTTCACCTAAGAGTACCATCGGGAACTTCCACAATGATTTCTGAGCCTATGGTGCACTGGGCACAAACCAAGCAACTATCTTCACCGATACTAATACTATCTCCAACTGGACCAAAGCGAGATTCCATATGATACACTTCATCTAGTAGTTCCCTCGGGTGCATCTAGAGTTCCATCGAGTGTGTCCAAATTGATTTCTGAGCATATGGTATGTTCCATGCAAACTGTGCACCTATCTTGCATCAACATTAGAACTATCTCCAAAAAGACAGAACAAAGATTCCACTTGAGCCTCTTCACCAAGGAGTAGCATCGCGTGCGTCAAAAATAGTTTCTTAGCTTATGGTGCATTAGGCACAAACCGTGTACCTATCTTGCACCAAAACTAACACTATCTCAAAAAAGACCGAAGTGAGATTCTATTTGACACACGTCATCTAGGAGTTCTATTGGGTGCTTCCAAATATATTTCTAAGCATGTGGTACGTTCCATGCAATTCGTGCACCTATCTTGCATCAAGATTAGCACTATCTCCAAACAAAGCAAACTGAGCTTCCACTTGAGCCCCTTTACCGAGGAGTATCATCGGGTGCATACAAAATGGTTCCTTAGCCTATGATGCTTTAGGCGCAAACTGTGTACCTATCTTGCACCAAAACTAACTCTGTCTCCAAACAGACCAAAGCGAGATTCTATATGACACATGTCATCTAGGAGTTCTATTGGGGTGCGTCTAAATAGATTTCTTAGCATATGGTATGTTCCATGCAAAACGTGCACCTATCTTTCATCAAGATTAGCACTATCTCCAAACAGATCGAACCGACCTTCCACTTGAGCCTCTTCACCTAGGATTATCATCGGGTGCTTCCATAATGGTTACTGAGCCTTGGTGCATTATGCGCAAACCATGCACCAATCTTGCACCTAAACTAAGACTGTCTCCAAACAGATTGAAGCGAGATTCCATATGACACACATGATCTAGGAGTTCTATCTGGTGCGTCCAAATTGATATCTGAGAATATGGTACGTTCCATGCAAACCGTACACCTATCTTTCATCAAGATTAGCACTATCTCCAAACAGACCGAACCGAGCTTTCACTTGAGCCTCTTCACCTAAGAGTACCATCGGGAACTTCCACAATGATTTCTGAGCCTATGGTGCACTGGGCACAAACCATGCAACTATCTTGCACCGAAACTAATACTATCTCCAACTGGACCGAAGCGAGATTCCATATGATACACTTCATCTAGTAGTTCCCTCGGGTGCATCTAGAGTTCCATCGAGTGTGTCCAAATTGATTTTTGAGCATATGGTATGTTCCATGCAAACCGTGCACCTATCTTGCATCAACATTAGAACTATCTCCAAAAAGATAGAACAAAGATTCCACTTGAGCCTCTTCACCAAGGAGTAGCATCGCGTGCGTCAAAAATAGTTTCTTAGCCTATGGTGCATTAGGCACAAACCGTGTACCTATCTTGCACCGAAACTAACACTATCTCAAAAAAGACCGAAGTGAGATTCTATTTGACACACGTCATCTAGGAGTTCTATTGGGTGCTTCCAATTATATTTCGAAGCATATGGTACGTTCCATGCAATTCATGCACCTATCTTCCATCAAGATTAGCACTATCTCCAAACAAAGCAAACTGAGCTTCCACTTGAGCCCCTTTACCGAGGAGTATCATCGGGTGCATACAAAATGGTTCCTTAGCCTATGATGCTTTAGGCGCAAACTCTGTACCTATCTTGCACCAAAACTAACTCTATCTCCAAACAGACCAAAGCGAGATTCTATATGACACATGTCATCTAGGAGTTCTATTGGGGTGCGTCTAAATAGATTTTTAAGCATATGGTATGTTCCATGCAAAACGTGCACCTATCTTTCATCAAGATTAGCACTATCTCCAAACAGATCGAACCGACCTTCCACTTGAGCCTCTTCACCTAGGATTATCATCAGGTGCTTCCATAATGGTTACTGAGCCTTGGTGCATTATGCGCAAACCATGCACCAATCTTGCACCTAAACTAAGATTGTCTCCAAACAGATTGAAGCGAGATTCCATGACACACATGATCTAGGAGTTCTATATGTTGCGTCCAAATTGATATGTGAGAATATGGTACGTTCCATGCAAACCATACACCTATCTTTTATCAAGATTAGCACTATCTCCAAACAGATTGAACCGACCTTCCACTGGAGCCTCTTCACCTAGGAGTATCATCGGGAATTTCCACAACGATTTCTAAGCCTATGGTGCACTGGGAACAAACCATGTAACTATCTTGCACCGAAACTAATACTATCTCCAACTGGACCGAAGCGAGACTCCATATGATAAACTTCCTCTAGTAGTTCCATTGGGTGCATCTACAGTTCCATCGGGTTTGTCCAAATTGATTTCTGAGCATATGGTATGTTCTATGCAAACCGTGCACCTATCTTGCATCAAGATTAGAACTATCTCCAAACAGACAGAACAAAGATTCCACTTGAGCCTCTTCACCAAGGAGTACCATCGTGTGCGTCCAAAATAGTTTCTTAGCCTATGGTGCATTAGGCACAAACCGTGTACCTATCTTGCACCGAAACTAACACTATCTCCAAACAGACCGAATTGAGATTCTATATGACACACGTCATCTAGGAGTTCTATTGGGTGCTTCCAAATATATTTCGAAGCATATGGTACGTTCCATGCAATTCGTGCACCTATCTTGCATCAAGATTAGCACTATCTCCAAACAAAAGCATACCGAGCTTCCACTTGAGCCCCTTTACCCAGGAGTATCATCGGGTGCATCCAAAATGGTTTCTTAGCCTATGATGCATTAGGCGCAAACTGTGTACCTATCTTGCACCAAAACTAACTCTGTCTCCAAACAGACTGAAGCGAGATTCCATATGACACATGTCATCTAGGAGTTCTATTGGGGTGCATCCAAATGGATTTCTTAGCATTGGTATGTTCCATGCAAAACGTACACCTATCTTGCATCAAGATTGGCACTATCTCCAAACAGATCGAACCGACCTTCCACTTGAGCCTCTTCACCTAGGATTATCATCGGGTGCTTCCATAATGGTTTCTGAGCCTTGGTACATTATGCGCAAACCATGCACCAACGTTGCACATAAACTAAGACTATCTCCAAACAGACTGAAGCGAGATTCCATATGACACACATGATCTAGGAGTTCTATCGGGTGCGTCCAAATTGATTTCTAAGAATATGGTATGTTCCATGCAAACCGTACACCTATCTTTCATCAATATTAGCACTATTTGCAAAATAGACCGAGCCGAACTTTCACTTGAGACTCTTCACCTAGGAGTATCATCGGGAACTTCCACAACGGTTTCTGAGCCTATGGTGCACTGGGCACAAACCATGCAACTATCTTGCACTAAAACTAATACTATCTCCAACTGGACCGAAGCGAGATTCCATATGATACACTTCATCTAGTAGTTCCATCGGGTGCATCTACAGTTCCATCGGGTGTGTCCAAATTGATTTTTGAGCATATGGTACGTTCCATGCAAACCGTGCACCTATCTTGCATCAAGATTAGAACTATCTCCGAAAAGACAGAACAAAGATTCCACTTGAGCCTCTTCACCAAGGAGTACCATCGTGTGCGTCCAAAATAGTTTCTTAGCCTATAGTGCATTAGGCACAAACCGTGTACCTATCTTGCACCGAAACTAACACTATCTCCAAAGATACCGAAGTGAGATTCTATATGACACACGTCATCTAGGAGTTCTATTGGGTGCTTCCAGTTATATTTCAAAGCATATGGCACGTTCCATGCAATTCCTGCACCTATCTTGCATCAAGATTAGCACTATCTCCAAAGAAAAGCAAACTGCGCTTCCACTTGAGCCCCTTTACCCAGGAGCATCATCGGGTGCATCCAAAATGGTTTCTTAGCCTATGATGCATTGGGCGCAAACTGTGTACCTATCTTGCACGAAAACTAAGTTTGTCTCCAAACAGACCGAAGCGAGATTTCATATGACACATGTCATCTAGGAGTTCTATTGGGGTGCGTCTAAATAGTTTTCTTAGCATATGGTATGTTCCATGCAAAACATGCACCTATCTTTCATCAAGATTAGCACTATCTCCAAACAGATCGAGCCGACCTTCCACTTGAGCCTCTTCACCTAGGATTATTATCGGGTGCTTCCATAATGGTTTCTGAGCCTTGGTGCATTATGCGCAAACGATGCACCAATCTTGCACCTAAACTAAGACTGTCTCCAAACAGATTGAAGCGAGATTCCATATGACACACAAGATCTAGGAGTTCTATCTGGTGCGTCCAAATTGATATCTGAGAATATGGTACGTTCCATGCAAACCATACACCTATCTTTTATCAAGATTAGCACTATCCCCAAATAGACCGAACCGAACTTTCACTTGAGCCTCTTCACCTAGGAGTATCATCGGGAACTTCCACAACGATTTCTGAGCCTATGGTACACTGGGCACAAACCATGCAACTATCTTGCACCGAAACTAATACTATCTCCAACTGGACCGAAGCGAGACTCCATATGATACACTTCCTCTAGTAGTTCCATTGGGTGCATCTACAGTTCCATCGGGTTTGTCCAAATTGATTTCTGAGCATATGGTATGTTCTATGCAAACCGTGCACCTATCTTGCATCAAGATTAGAACTATCTCCAAACAGACAGAACAAAGATTCCACTTGAGCCTCTTCACCAAGGAGTACCATCGTGTGCGTCCAAAATAGTTTCTTAGCCTATGGTGCATTAGGCACAAACCGTGTACCTATCTTGCACCGAAACTAACACTATCTCAAAAAAGACCGAAGTGAGATTCTATTTGACACACGTCATCTAGGAGTTCTATTGGGTGCTTCCAATTATATTTCGAAGCATATGGTACGTTCCATGCAATTCATGCACCTATCTTGCATCAAGATTAGCACTATCTCTAAAGAAAGCAAACTGAGCTTCCACTTGAGCCCCTTTACCGAGGAGTATCATCGGGTGCATACAAAATGGTTCCTTAGCCTATGATGCTTTAGGCGCAAACTCTGTACCTATCTTGCACCAAAACTAACTCTATCTACAAACAGACCAAAGCGAGATTCTATATGACACATGTCATCTAGGAGTTCTATTGGGGTGCGTCTAAATAGATTTTTAAGCATATGGTATGTTCCATGCAAAACGTGCACCTATCTTTCATCAAGATTAGCACTATCTCCAAACAGATCGAACCGACCTTCCACTTGAGCCTCTTCACCTAGGATTATCATCAGGTGCTTCCATAATGGTTACTGAGCCTTGGTGCATTATGCGCAAACCATGCACCAATCTTGCACCTAAACTAAGATTGTCTCCAAACAGATTGAAGCGAGATTCCATATGACACACATGATCTAGGAGTTCTATATGGTGCGTCCAAATTGATATGTGAGAATATGGTACGTTCCATGCAAACCATACACCTATCTTTTATCAAGATTAGCACTATCTCCAAACAGATTGAACCGACCTTCCACTTGAGCCTCTTCACCTAGGAGTATCATCGGGAATTTCCACAACGATTTCTAAGCCTATGGTGCATTGGGAACAAACCATGCAACTATCTTGCACCGAAACTAATACTATCTCCAACTGGACCGAAGCGAGACTCCATATGATAAACTTCCTCTAGTAGTTCCATTGGGTGCATCTACAGTTCCATCGGGTTTGTCCAAATTGATTTCTGAGCATATGGTATGTTCTATGCAAACCGTGCACCTATCTTGCCTCAAGATTAGAACTATCTCCAAACAGACAGAACAAACCGCAAGTAGTTAGCCAAAGAGGACTGCGACAACGAATT
>NC_012877.2:30419342-30423430 GCF_000003195.3 Sorghum bicolor
TACCCCGCACACAATCCCTGCATATCGTGATGCTTGGTGCATTATGCGCAAACGATGCACCAATCTTGCACCTAAACTAAGACTGTCTCCAAACAGATTGAAGCGAGATTCCATATGACACACAAGATCTAGGAGTTCTATCTGGTGCGTCCAAATTGATATCTGAGAATATGGTACGTTCCATGCAAACCATACACCTATCTTTTATCAAGATTAGCACTATCCCCAAATAGACCGAACCGAACTTTCACTTGAGCCTCTTCACCTAGGAGTATCATCGGGAACTTCCACAACGATTTCTGAGCCTATGGTACACTGGGCACAAACCATGCAACTATCTTGCACCGAAACTAATACTATCTCCAACTGGACCGAAGCGAGACTCCATATGATACACTTCCTCTAGTAGTTCCATTGGGTGCATCTACAGTTCCATCGGGTTTGTCCAAATTGATTTCTGAGCATATGGTATGTTCTATGCAAACCGTGCACCTATCTTGCATCAAGATTAGAACTATCTCCAAACAGACAGAACAAAGATTCCACTTGAGCCTCTTCACCAAGGAGTACCATCGTGTGCGTCCAAAATAGTTTCTTAGCCTATGGTGCATTAGGCACAAACCGTGTACCTATCTTGCACCGAAACTAACACTATCGCCAAAGAGACCGAAGTGAGATTCTATATGACACACGTCATCTAGGAGTTCTATTGGGTGCTTCCAAATATATTTCGAAGCATATGGTACGTTCCATGCAATTCGTGCACCTATCTCGCATCAAGATTAGCACTATCTCCAAACAAAAGCAAACTGAGCTTCCACTTGAGCCCCTTTACCAAGGAGTATCATCGGGTGCATCCAAAATGGTTCCTTAGCCTATGATGCTTTAGGCGCAAACTGTGTACCTATCTTGCACCAAAACTAACTCTATCTCCAAATAGACCAAAGCGAGATTCTATATGACACATGTCATCTAGGAGTTCTATTGGGGTGCGTCTAAATAGTTTTCTTAGCATATGGTATGTTCCATGCAAAACATGCACCTATCTTTCATCAAGATTAGCACTATCTCCAAACAGATTGAACCGACCTTCCACTTGAGCCTCTTCACTTAGGAGCATTATCAGGTGCTTCCATAATGGTTTCCGAGCCTATGGTGCATTATGCGCAAACCATGCACCAATCTTGCACCTAAACTAACACTGTCTCGAAACAGATTGAAGCAAGATTCCATGTGACACACATGATCTAGGAGTTCTATCTGGTGCGTCCAAATTGATATCTGAGAATATGGTACGTTCCATGCAAACCGTACACCTATCTTGCATCAAGATTAGCACTATCTCCAAACAAACCAAACCGAGCTTTCAATTTAGCCTCTTCACCTAGGAGTACCATCGGGAACTTCCACAACGGTTTCTGAGCCTATGGTGCACTGGGCACAAACCATGCACTTATCTTGCACTGAAACTAATACTATCTGCAACTGGACTGAAGCGAGATTCCATATGATACACTTCATCTAGTAGTTCCATCGGGTGCATCTACAGTTCCATCGAGTGTGTCCAAATTGATTTCTGAGCATATGGTATGTTCCATGCAAACCGTGCACCTATCTTGCATCAAGATAAGAACTATCTCCAAAAAGACAGAACAAAGATTCCACTTGAGCCTCTTCACCAAGGAGTACCATCGTGTGCGTCCAAAATAGTTTCTTAGCCTATGGTGCAATAGGCACAAACCGTGTACCTATCTTGCACCGAAACTAACACTATCTCCAAAGAGACCGAAGTGAGATTCTATATGACACACGTCATCTAGGAGTTCTATTGAGTGCTTCCAAATATATTTCTAAGCATATGGTACGTTCGATGCAATTCGTGCACCTATCCTGCATCAAGATTAGCACTATGTCCAAACAAAGCAAACTGAGCTTCCACTTGAGCCCATTTACCCAGGAGTATCATTGGGTGCATCCAAAATGGTTTCTTAGCCTATGATGCATTAGGCGCAAACTGTGTACCAATCTTGCTCCAAAACTAACTCTGTCTCCAAACGGACAAAAGTGAGATTCTATATGACACATGTCATCTAGGAGTTCTATTGGGGTGCGTCCAAATGGATTTCTTAGCATATGGTATGTTCCATGCAAACCGTGCACCTATCTTGCATCAATATTAGCACTATCTCCAAACAGATCGAACCGACCTTCCACTTGAGCCTCTTCACCTAGGATTATCATCGGGTGCTTCCATAATGGTTTCTGAGCCTATGGTGCATTATGCGCAAACCATGCACCAATCTTGCACCTAAACTAACACTGTCTCCAAACAGATTGAAGCGAGATTCCAAATGACACACATGATCTAGGAGTTCTATCGGGTGCGTCCAAATTGATTTATGAGAACATGGTACGTTCCATGCAAAGCGTACACCTATCTTTCATCAAGATTAGCACTATCTCCAAACAGACCGAACCGGGCTTTCACTTGAGCCTCTTCACCTAGGAGTACAATCGGGAACTTCCACAACGATTTCTGAGCCTATGGTGCACTAGGCACGAACCATGCAACTGTCTTGCACCGAAACTAGTACAATCTCCAACTTGACCGAAGCAAGATTCCATATGATACACTTCATCTAGTAGTTCCATCGGGTGCATCTACAGTTCCATCGGGTTTGTCCAAATTGATTTCTGAGCATATGGTATGTTCCATGTAAACCGTGCACCTATCTTGCATCAAGATAAGAACTATCTCCAAAAAGACACAACAAATATTCCACTTGAGCCTCTTCACCAAGGAGTACCATCGTGTGCGTCCAAAATAGTTTATTAGCCTATGGTGCATTAGGCATAAACCGTGCACCTATCTTGCAGTGAAACTAACACCATCTCCAAAGAGACCGAAGTGAGATTCTATATGACACACGTCATCAAGGAGTTCTATTGGGTGCTTCCAATTATATTTCGAAGCATATGGTACGTTCCATGCAATTTGTGCACCTATCTTGCATCAAGATTAGCACTATCTCCAAACAAAAGCAAACTGAGCTTCCACTTGAGCGACAAAACCGAGCTTTCACTTGAGCCTCTTCACCTAGGAGTACCATCGGGAACTTCTACAATAGTTTCTGAGCCTACGGTGCACTGGGCATAAACAACACACCTATCTTGCACCGAAACTAATACTATCTCCAACTAGACTGAATTGAGATTCCATATGACACACTTCATCTATTAGTTCCATCAGGTGTATCTAGCAGTTCCATCGGGTGTGTCCAAATTGATTTCTGAGCATATGGTACGTTCCATGCAAACTGTGTGCCTATCTTGTATCAAGATTAGAACTATCTCTAAACAGACTCAACCAAGCTTTCACTTGAGCCTCTTCACCAAGGAGTACCACCAGGTGCCTCCAAAATGGTTTCTTATGGTCCATTAGGTGCCAACCGTGCACCTATCTTGCACCGAAACTAACACTATCTCCAAGTGGACCGAAGCAAGATTCCATATGACAGACATCATCTAGGAGTTCTATCTAGTGTGTCTAAATAGATTTCTAAGCATATGGTACGTTCCATGCAATTCGTGCACGTATCTTGCATCATGATTAGCACTATATCCAAACAAACAACTGAGCTTGCACCTAAACTAACACTGTCTCTAAACATATTTAAGCAAGATTCCATATGACACACATAATCTAGCAGTTCTATCGGGTGCGTCCAAATTGATTTCCGAGAATATGGTACGTTCCATGCAAACCATACACCTATCTTGCATCAAGATTAGCACTATCTACAAACAGACCAAACTGAGCTTTCACTTGAGCCTCTTCACCTAGGAGTACCATTGGGAACTTCCACAATGATTTCTGAGCCTATGGTGCACTGGGCACAAACCATGCAACTATCTTGCACCGAAACATATACTATCTCCAACTGGATCGAAACAAGATTTCATATGATACACTTCATCTAGTAGTTCCATCGGTGCATCTACAGTCCATCGGGTGTGTGCTAACTCGTGCGAGAGTAAGTCCGCGAATGGCCAGGCCTGCGTGCCGGTGGTTTTTGGAACTCCTTTTT
>NC_012877.2:30426540-30453725 GCF_000003195.3 Sorghum bicolor
TGCATAGATCGGAAGTTAGACACGATTCCAAACAAAGCAAACTGAGCTTCCACTTGAGCCCCTTTACTTAGGAGTATCATCGGGTGCATCCAAAATGGTTTCTTAGCCTATGATGCATTAGACGCAAACTGTGTACCTATCTTGCACCAAAACTAACTCTGTCTCCAAACAGACCAAAGCGAGATTCTATATGACATGTCATCTAGGAGTTCTATTGGGATGCGTCTAAATGGATTTCTTAGCATATGGTATGTTCCATGCAAAACGCGCACCTATCTTGCATCAAGAATAGCACTATGTCCAAACAGATCGAACCGACCTTCCACTTGAGCCTCTTCACCTAGGATTATCATCGGGTGCTTCCATAATGGTTTCTGAGCCTATGGTGCATTATGCGCAAACCATGCACCAATCTTGCAACTAAACTAACACTATCTCTAAACAGATTGAAGCGAGATTCCATATGATACACATGATCTAGGAGTTCTATCGGGTGCGTCCAAATTGATTTATGAGAATATGGTATGTTCCACGCAAACCGTACACCTATCTTTCATCAAGATTAGCACTATCTCCACACAGACCGAACCGAGCTTTCACTTGAGCCTCTTCACCTAGGAGTACCATCGGCAACTTCCACAGTGATTTCTGAGCCTATGGTGCACTGGGCACAAACCATGCAACTATCTTGCACCGAAACTAATACTATCTCTAACTGGACCGAAGTGAGATTCCATATGATACACTTCATCTAGTAGTTCCATCAGCTGCATCTACAGTTCCATCGGGTGTGTCCAAATTGATTTTTGAGCATATGGTATGTTCCATGCAAACCGTGCACCTATCTTGCATCAAGATTAGAACTATCTCCAAACAGATAGAACCAAGATTCCACATGAGCCTCTTCACCAAGGAGTACCTTCGCGTGCGTCCAAAATAGTTTCTTAGCCTATGGTGCATTAGGCACAAACCGTGTACCTATCTTGCACCGAAACTAACACTATTTCCAAAGAGACTGAAGTGAGATTCTATATGACATACGTCATCTAGGAGTTCTATTGGGTGCTTCCAAATATATTTCTAAGCATATGGTACGTTCGATGCAATTCGTGCACCTATCTTGCATCAAGATTAGCACTATGTCCAAACAAAGCAAACTGAGCTTCCACTTGAGCCCCTTTACCTAGGAGTATCATCGGGTGCATCCAAAATGGTTTCTTAGCCTATGATGCATTAGACGCAAACTGTGTACCTATCTTGCACCAAAACTAACTCTGTCTCCAAATAGACCAAAGCGAGATTCTATATGACATGTCATCTAGGAGTTCTATTGGGATGCGTCTAAATGGATTTCTTAGCATATAGTATGTTCCATGCAAAATGCGCACCTATCTTGCATCAAGAATAGCACTATGTCCAAACAGATCGAACCGACCTTCCACTTGAGCCTCTTCACCTAGAATTATCATCGGGTGCTTCCATAATGGTTTCTGAGCCTATGGTGCATTATGCACAAACCATGCACCAATCTTGCACCTAAACTAACACTGTCTCTAAACAGATTGAAGCGAGATTCGATATGATACACATGATCTAGGAGTTCTATCGGGTACGTCCAAATTGATTTATAAGAATATGGTATGCTCCACGCAAACCGTACACCTATCTTTCATCAAGATTAGCACTATCTCCACACAGACCGAACCGAGCTTTCACTTGAGCCTCTTCACCTAGGAGTACCATCGGCAACTTCCACAGCGATTTCTGAGCCTATGGTGCACTGGGCACAAACCATGCAACTATCTTGCACCGAAACTAATACTATCTCCAACTGGACCGAAGCGAGATTCCATATGATACACTTCATCTAGTAGTTCCATCAGGTGCATCTACAGTTCCATCGGGTGTGTCCAAATTGATTTTTGAGCATATGGTATGTTCCATGCAAACCGTGCACCTATCTTGCATCAAGATTAGAACTATCTCCAAACAGACAGAACCAAGATTCCACATGAGCCTCTTCACCAAGGAGTTCCTTCGCGTGCGTCCAAAATAGTTTCGTAACCTATGGTGCATTAGGCACAAACCGTGTACCTATCTTGCACCGAAACTAACATTATCTCCAAAGAGACTGAAGTGAGATTCTATATGACATACGTCATCTAGGAGTTCTATTTTGTGCTTCCAAATATATTTATAAGCATATGGTACGTTCGATGCAATTCGTGCACCTATCTTGCATCAAGATTAGCACTATGTCCAAACAAAGCAAACTGAGCTTCCACTTGAGCCCCTTTACCCAGGAGTATCATTGGGTGCATCCAAAATGGTTTCTTAGCCTATGATGCATTAGGCGCAAACTGTGTACCTATCTTGCACCAAAACTAACTCTGTCTCCAAACAGACCAAAGCGAGATTCTATATGACACGTCATCTAGGAGTTCTATTGGGATGCGTCTAAATGGATTTCTTAGCATACGGTATGTTCCATGCAAACCGTGCACCTATCTTGCATCAAGAATAGCACTATCTTCAAATAGATCGAACCGAACTTCCACTTGAGCCTCTTCACCTAGGATTATCATCGGGTGCTTCCATAATGGTTTCTAAGAATATGGTGCAGTATGCGCAAACCATGCACCAATATTGCACCTAAACTAACACTGTCTCTAAACAGATTGAAGCGAGATTAAATATGATACAAATGATCTAGGAGTTCTTTTGGGTGCATCCAAATTGATTTCTGAGAATATGGTACGTTCCATGCAAACCGTACACCTATCTTTCATCAAGATTAGCACTGTCTCCAAAGAGACCGAACCGAGCTTTCACTTGAGCCACTTCACCTAAGAGTACCATCGGGAACTTCCACAATGATTTCTGAGCCTATGGTGCACTGGGCACAAACCATGCACTTATCTTGCACTGAAACTAATACAATCTGCAAATGGACTGAAGCGAGATTCCATATGATACACTTCATCTAGTAGTTCCATCGGGTGCATCTACAGTTCCATCGAGTGTTAAAATTGATTTCTGAGCATATGGTATGTTCCATGCAAACTGTGCACCTATCTTGCATCAAGATAAGAACTATCTCCAAAAAGACAGAACAAAGATTCCACTTGAGCCTCTTCACCAAGGAGTACCATCGTGTGCGTCCAAAATAGTTTCTTAGCCTATGGTGCAATAGGCACAAACCGTGTACCTATCTTGCACCGAAACTAACACTATCTCCAAAGAGACCGAAGTGAGATTCTATATGACACACGTCATCAAGGAGTTCTATTGAGTGCTTCCAAATATATTTCTAAGCATATGGTACGTTCGATGCAATTCGTGCACCTATCTTGCATCAAAATTAGCACTATGTCCAAACAAAGCAAACTGAGCTTCCACTTGAGCCCCTTTACCCAGGAGTATCATTGGGTGCATCCAAAATGGTTTCTTAGCCTATGATGCATTAGGCGCAAACTGTGTACCTATCTTGCTCCAAAACTAACTCTGTCTCCAAACGGACAAAAGCGAGATTTTATATGACACATGTCATCTAGGAGTTCTATTGGGGTGCGTCCAAATGGATTTCTTAGCATATGGTATGTTCCATGCAAACCGTGCACCTATCTTGCATCAATATTAGCACTATCTCCAAACAGATCGAACCGACCTTCCACTTGAGCCGCTTCACCTAGGATTATCATCGGGTGCTTCCATAATGGTTTCTGAGCCTATGGTGCATTATGCGCAAACCATGCACCAATCTTGCACCTAAACTAACACTATCTCCAAACAGATTGAAGCGAGATTCCATATGACACACATGATCTAGGAGTTTTATCGGGTGCGTCCAAATTGATTTCTAAGAATATGGTATGTTCCATGCAAACCATACACCTATCTTTCATCAAGATTAGCACTATCCGCAAATAGATCGAACCGAACTTTCACTTGAGCCTCTTCACCTAGGAGTATCATCGGGAACTTCCACAACGATTTCTGAGCCTATGGTGCACTGGGCACAAACCATGCAACTATATTGCACCAAAACTAATACTATCTCCAACTGGACCGAAGCGAGATTCCATATGATACACTTCCTCTAGTAGTTCCATTGGGTGCATCTACAGTTCCATCGGGTTTGTCCAAATTGATTTCTGAGCATATGGTATGTTCTAATAAGAACGAGGGTGTCCCGATCTTTTTGGTGGAGATGGATAACTTCGATTTAGTGGAAGGAGACAACGTTCACGATCCGACTACAACCATCCAAGGATGATGCGCCTTAGCAACCGATACACCGACTCCAAGGATCGCTGTGTTCTTGTGGTGCGCGACCCGGCCACGAGGGCACTCGTCCTGCAAGTAATCGAAGAACAAGAAAGAACACAATGAACAATCACAATTGCAAAATATATATATATTGAGCTTTCAATCTGAAATCACAAGATGGTGGGGTTCCGTTTACAATCAGATGGGCGGTTTATCCAACACGTGCGCTGAAAGGCGGTAGCAAATGGCTAACTCGATTAAACAAAACCCAAATTGTTGTGGTGGCATGTAGGAGCCATAAATACAAGAGAGAGCAAAGCTAGGCGGCACTCTCGACACTCTAAAAATAACAGAGAAATAAAGGCAACCATTGCTTGGTTGCATGAGATCCTTATTGACCGAAACATGAGATCATTATTGACCGAAGCATGCTCTAAAAGTAGGTATCCGAAGAAAAGGTCTGTGGAGTTATTAGACAATTGCGGCCGCCTCATAGCTGCTGTGAACTTGAATTGAGATCCATCTAAAAATATACTTGACGAGTTTTCCATCAAGTGCTTGCATGCTTAAAATGGACTCTGTATGAAGTCATGGCGGTTGTTGTAAGTTGGTGCTGTCTTGCTGTCCAAATCCAGCCTACGCCAATCCCCTATGCTTCTGGTCCTCTCCATCGTTCCTAAGCAAAACAAGAGTGCACGTGTCTCCATTGTCTAAATATGATGGACAAGAGTTTAAGAATAAACTTACTTGATGGTTCAGTTGACGGGCACGGGCACGAGTAAGAGGGCCAAGTGGTGTTGGCAATGGTGTGGGTGTAGGTGTGGATGTATAGATGGTGCTGATGTCCTCATCATCCTCCCCTTCTTGCATTTGAGTTGTCCACGACTCAAGCTCATCTCCCTCACCCAAATATGGCTTCAAATCTGCAATGTTAAATGTGGGACTAACCCCAAAATCTGCAAGAAGATCAAGCTTATATGCATTCTCATTAATTTGTTGTAGCACTTTAAATGGTCCAGCAGCTCTAGGCATCAATTTAGATTTTCTCAACTCAGGAAACCTATCCTTTCTCAAATGCAACCAAACCAAATCTCCAGGTTCAAAAATCAATTTCCTTCTACCTTTATCACCGGCAATCTTATACTTAGCATTCATGCGCTCTATGTTTTCTTTTGTTGTTTCATGCAGTTTTAACATCAATTCAGCACGTTGCTTAGCATCAAAATTCAATTTTTCGGAAGTTGGCAAAGGCATTAAATCAATTGGAGCATGTGGTAGCAGGCCATAAACAATCTCAAATGGGCACATCTTTGTAGTAGAATGCAGTGAACGATTATAAGCAAACTCAATATGGGGCAAACAATCTTCCCACATTTTAATATTGTTCTTTAAAATTGCCCTTAACATAGTAGACAAAGTTCTATTTACAACTTCAGTTTGACCATCAGTTTGGGGATGACAAGTGGTAGAAAATAAAAGTTTTATCCCCAGTTTAGCCCATAAAGTTCTCCAAAAGTGGCTAAGAAATTTAGCATCTCGATCAGAAACAATTGTGTTTGGAACACCATGCAAACGAACAACTTCTCGAAAGAACAAATCAGCAATATGTGTGGCGTCATCAGTCTTATGACAAGGTATAAAGTGTGCCATCTTAGAAAATCTATCCACAACCACAAAAACACTATCACGGCCCTTCCTAGTTCTTTGCAATCCCAACACAAAATCCATAGAAATATCTTCCCAAGGAATGCTAGGAACAGGTAGTGGCATGTACAAACCGTGTGGATTTAAGCATGACTTGGCCTTTTGACATGTCGTGCAGCGAGCAATAAATCTCTCCACATCTCTCCTCATCTTTGGCCAAAAGAAATGACCAGCCAGTATGTCCTCCATCTTCTTTGCCCCAAAATGTCCCATCAAACCACCTCCATGTGCTTCCTGTAGCAACAACAAACGAACAGAGCTAGCTGGAATGCATAGCTTATTTGCTCTAAACACAAAACCATCATTTACAACAAATTTATTCCATGCCTTCCCATCCTTACAATGCAAAATCACATCTTTAAAATCATCATCATGCACATATTGTTCTTTAACTGTTTCCAATCCAAAGATCTTATGGTCGAGTTGTGTCAACAAGGTATATCTCCTAGATAAAGCATCAGCAATGATATTCTCTTTCCCTTTCTTGTGTTTGATGACATACGGAAAAGATTCAATGAATTCAACCCACTTAGCGTGTCTACGGTTCAGTTTTCCTTGGCTACGAATATGCTTTAACGATTCATGATCAGAATGTATGACAAATTCTTTGGTCCACAAATAATGTTGCCATGTTTCTAATGTTCGCACAAGAGCATACAATTCTTTATCAGAAGTAGAATAATTTAGAATAGGCCCACTTAGTTTCTCACTAAAATATGCAATGGGTTTTCCTTCTTGTAACAAAACACCACCCAAACCAATTCCACTAGCATCACATTCAAGTTCAAAAGTTTTGTTAAAATCAGGAAGTTGGAGAAGAGGTGCATGTGTCAACTTATCTTTCAACATGTTGAAAGCATTCTCTTGTGCTGTGCTCCAAGAAAAGTGCACTCCCTTCTTTGTAAGCTCATTCAATGGTGCAGCAATGGTGCTGAAATTCTGCACAAAGTGACGATAGAACCCAACAAGTCCTAGAAAACTCCGTAGCTGGGTGACGCTCTTTGGTATTGGCCACCCTTGTATCGCTTCCACCTTGGATTTGTCAACCTCAATTCCCTGTGGAGTAACAACATAGCCAAGAAAAGAAACTCGATCTGTGCAAAACATGCACTTCTCAATATTACCAAATAAGCGTGCATCTCGTAGAGCTTGAAAAACAGCACGTAAATGATCAAGATGTTGATCCATAGATTTGCTGTAAATTAATATATCATCAAAATAAACAACAACAAATCTTCCAATGAAGGCACGCAAAACCTCGTTCATTAGTCTCATGAAGGTACTCGGTGCATTAGTTAAACCAAAAGGCATGACTAACCACTCATACAAACCGAATTTAGTTTTGAAAGCGGTTTTTCATTCATCTCCCAATTTCATACGAATCTGGTGGTAACCACTACGCAAGTCAACTTTGGAAAATACAACAGCACCACTTAGTTCATCAGCATGTCATCTAAGCGTGGAATAGGATGGCGATATCTAATAGTAATGTTATTGATAGCTCGACAATTCACACACATACGCCATGATCCATCTTTTTTAGGCACTAAAATAACAGGAACAGCACAAGGACTAAGAGACTCACGCACATAACCTTTGTTGAGTAGTTCTTGCACTTGCCGCTGAACCTCTTTTGTTTCTTCTGGACTGGTCCTGTATGGTGCAAGGTTGGGCAATGAAGCACCGGGAATCAAGTCAATCTGGTGCTCAATCCCTCGAAGTGGTGGTAGCCCTGTTGGCATTTCAGTTGGAAACACATCAGAATACTCCTGCAAAATGTTAGCAACCTCCGGAGGCAAAGAATGCAGCATATCGTGAAGGGAAATTAATGCATCTTTGCATACTAAAGCATAAATAGTAGAAGTGGATGCATTCAACTCATTAATATCAGACTTAGTAGCAAGCAAACAATTCCCTTTCAATTTGATCCCATCTTTCCTATCTATGACAGGTTTAGTATTCCTCTCTCTTTTTGCATTTGTAGCCTAAGCCACATCATTTTGCATAATCGCCTCAGGAGACATAGGGTGTAAAACAATTTTTCTATCATGATACAGAAAAGAATACTGATTTGCTCTTCCATGATGCATAGAATCTCTATCAAATTGCCAAGGTCTACCTAGTAGAATATTGCAAGCTTGCATAGGCACACCATCACATTCAACAACATCTTTATACGACCCAATGGAAAAATTGATTCGCACAAGTCTAGTTACCTTTGCCTTGCCACTATTGTTCAGCCATTGAATATAATATGGATGTGGGTGTGGGTTAGTGGTAAGCGCAAGCTTCTCCACCATGTCGCTGCTGGCCAAGTTGTTGCAGCTACCTCCATCAATGATCATGCGACATGAACGCTCTTTGATGACACACTTTGTTTGAAACAATGTATGTCGCTGATTTTGCTCTGCCTTCTCCATTTGTGCACTAAGCACACGCTGCACAATAAGGCACTCATAGCGGTCTGCTTCAGTAGCATTAATATGTTCTTTGAAATGTTGTTCACTACCTGCATGGTCAGCTGCAAGCAATGCAAGTGTATCTTCATCAAAATCACTAGCAGATGAGCACTCACCATCATCTTTGACGATCATAACACGCTTGCTAGGACATTCACGCATCACATGTCCATATCCCTTGCATCGGAGACACTGAATGTCTCTTGTTCTACCTGTAGACGCCATGGATGAAGCACTTGCAGTAGGATTTTGAATCGCCTTTGCCACTGAGTTTGCTGGATTAGCACGAGACATGTTGCTTTGTGAAGGCATAGGAGCACGTGTAGCTGGAGTAGTAGTCGTGCGGGGCTGCCATGAATTAGTCTTCCCTGCAGAAATACTATTCTTGGTACTAGCATATCGTCCCTGAACTTCCCTTTCAGCTTTACACGCAAGATGAAACAAACGGGTTATGTTATTGTAATCTTTATATTCAAGTATGTCCTGAATTTCACGATTTAGTCCACCCAAAAACCTAGCCATAGCAGGTTCCTCGTCCTCTTCTATATTACAACGCAACATACCCATTTGCAATTCTTGATAATATTCGTCTACAGTTTTAGCTCCCTGTCTCAGTTGTTGTAATTTATGTAACAAATCTCGTGCATAGTAAGAAGGAACAAATCTAGCCCTCATGATTTGTTTTAAAGCATTCCAAGTTTGTGGTATGTTATTAGGATTTTTCTTGACATGTTCATTCCACCAAACAGTAGCAAAGTCACTAAACTCGCTAGTAGCAGCCCTAACACGTGTATTCTCAGGAAACTCATGACATGCAAACTTTTGTTCAATAGTAATTTCTCAAGAAATATATGCATCAGGGTCATACTTACCATCAAAAGGAGGTATTTTAAATTTAATCTTGCTGAAAGAATCAGTATTGTTGGGTACCTCAGGTCGACGGTGACCGCCCATACCACTTCGATTATGGCGTAGGCGATGCCGATCACGAGTGTCACGATCATCATGTTCAGTATCAGTAGTATAATCATCATCATAATTATCTTCGACTCGCTCTTCATCTTCATTATGCTTCTCTTTGTGTTTCATGTGGAAGTCATCAAAACGGTTCAGAAGGGCAGCAAGGCTTTTGTCCATACGAACAATAGATGCCTCCAACCTTGTAAGCTTGCTGGTGGTGGCTATTTGGGCTGTCTCCAATTGCCCAACCTTTTCATTGGTCACCTGTACATCTTCATTGAGGCCATTAGTGTGCTCCCTTACTTTGCGTTCGAAGTGTTGCATAAAGGTCTTTGTCCGTGGTGATTGCGGTTGTCGACGAAAGCTGGTCGGCAGTCTACCTTGGGGTATACCCACGGTAGTAGTTTATCGGTAGACGGTGCGCAAACTACGAACTCGATGGTGACGCAAGACACGGACAAGCTTTTTATCCAGGTTCGGCCGCCGAGTTGGCGTAATACCTACGTCCTGCGTCTGGTTGTATTGGATTGTGTTGAGAGATAATGATGTGATGTGTCCTCTAGGGGACCCCTGCCCCTCCTTATATATCCTGAAGGGACAGAGTTACAAGCAAAGTATCCTATTTGGTACAAAATCTTGTAGCCTTGCGGTGCACGCCGACCAGTCGTGCGCCGCACGTCTTCATCTTGTGGGCCGAGCCACCTCTGATGGTGCGGCCCATATAGGCCCATGAGGGTATAGGGGTTTATACCCCCACAGCTAGTCCCCGACCACCATGTATTATGATGTAACACGCCGTCTTGAGCTTCTTCGATCAGTGAGGCTTGACGTCTTCAATAAGCAGGAAAGTCGCCCAAACAGTTGCAACGGTATTTTGACCAACTCAAAAGACAGTTGATCAACATTGACATCGAAGAAGCAGGTTGTTCGAAGAATGCATGGTGCTCTAAAAAAGATTTTTTCCTGGTGAAGTGTGCCCACTTTACTTTTCTAAAAAGTATAGACCTCAAAAAAGCAAGCATAT
Source organism: Sorghum bicolor (assembly GCF_000003195.3). Lineage (NCBI taxonomy): Eukaryota > Viridiplantae > Streptophyta > Magnoliopsida > Poales > Poaceae > Sorghum > Sorghum bicolor. The sequence goes on from NC_012877.2 coordinate 30,436,957, forward strand.
TCACCGCAAGGTGAAGTGTGCCCACTTAGTCCCCGAGCCTGGTAGTAGGTGACGTAGGCACGTGGTGCCAGGGTCAAAAGAAAAGTCCTCAAAGAAATTCTGAAACTGAGATGCATCGCCAGATGCATCGTACCGATGTAGTCCCCGAGCTTGCTGGAAGGCGAAGTATGAGCCTTGTAGCAAGGTCTAAAAGATTGAATTTACCAGTCCCCGAGCATATCATGCTCGTCTGCAATTGAATAGACTAATCGACCAGTCTCCGAGCATATAACGCTCGGTGGTCGGTACAGTCCCCGAATTCTCAAATTGGTGGGCTGGTCGACCAGTCCCCGAGCGTATAGTGCTCGGTGGTCGGTGCAGTCCCCAAGTTCTTAAATTGGTGAGCTGGTCGACCAGTCCCCGAGCGTATAGTGCTCGGTGGTCGGCACAGTCCCCGAGCACGGCGTAGGGACCGGTGGACAAGTCCCCGAGCGAGGTTGGGAACGTAAACGTGCTCGGTGGTCGGCACAGTCTTCGAGCACAGCATAGAGAGTAGTCGACAAGTCCCGGAGCGTGGTTGGGAACGTAAACGTGCTCGGTGGTCGGAGCAGTCCCCGGGCACAGCGTAGGGAATAGTCGACGAGTCCCCGAGCGTAGCTTGTCGACTGGGCCAAACCCCTGAAAAATAAATATAAAGAATAGGTAGTACATGATGTATAAATAAACTTTAGATAAAAATCAGTACTGAGATAAGTTTTAGATTTTTTGTTATAAAATTAGCACAAGTAGTTAATTCATCCTAGAGCTTGTACCAGCTCTGGTCTAGCCAACAATCAGCATGAGGTGCGGAACCTAGACACGCGTGGGATTGCCAGCCTCGCCAGAGAGCTACTGCCGACCACCCGGAACGCAGAGGGCGGATCTCATGCACGTGTAGGGAGGAGTCGGAGACAGTACCGGCTCTGGAAAGCTCGTGTAGGAGAAAAAACTAGTGTGGCTAAACAAAAAGTTGTTTTTGAAGGATAATAAAAAATATTATGCCAAAAATAAATAAGATATTAGAAGTGTACTTATCTTTGGATGAAAGTCTAGTCGGTGACGACAAAATTGTCCGGCCCTCGAGCTTTTCGACTTGTCATGACGGTGGTCGCTGTTGTCGTAGCGTCGTTCTTCGCGGCGATTATTATTGCGACTGGTGGTCAGAGCAAGTAGGCCAAACAATTTGGTCGATGGCCCGAGCAGGTCGGTGTTGTCGATCTGCCTCCCTTTGTAGCAGGGAAACGTGCGACGTGTTGTCGGCGTGGTCGGAAACGTTGCTGGTGTGGTCGAATTCGTAGCCAGCGTGGTTGGAGCTGCAGCCGACGTCGGTGAAGAAGTGATCGGCACAGATTGGATCTATGCCTCCTTCGCGGTCGTGGTGGTGAAGCTGTTGAAGCTGACGGTGAACATGAAGCCGCCCGCCATGACCGCGAAGTCGGGGATGATGGCCATCTTGTTCGTCGGGAGAGCTGTACGCACACCCCCTACCTGGCGCGCCACTGTCGACGAAAGCTGGTCGGCAGTCTACCTTGGGGTATACCCACGGTAGTAGTTTATCGGTAGACGGTGCGCAAACTACGAACTCGATGGTGACGCAAGACACGGACAAGCTTTTTATCCAGGTTCGGCCGCCGAGTTGGCGTAATACCTACGTCCTGCGTCTGGTTGTATTGGATTGTGTTGAGAGATAATGATGTGATGTGTCCTCTAGGGGACCCCTGCCCCTCCTTATATATCCTGAAGGGACAGAGTTACAAGCAAAGTATCCTATTTGGTACAAAATCTTGTAGCCTTGCGGTGCACGCCGACCAGTCGTGCGCCGCACGTCTTCATCTTGTGGGCCGAGCCACCTCTGATGGTGCGGCCCATATAGGCCCATGAGGGTATAGGGGTTTATACCCCCATAGCGGTGGGGTTGGATCTGGGGTTGGATCTGATTTTCCTGGTATGATCACAAGAGAGGAGACAAAAAAAAAGTGAAAGAAAAACTGCCCTAATGCTACTAGGATGTGGTTATTATAATCCTCTCACTCTCAACACTTGTCCATGCATGTTCTCACCTGTTCTTACCAAACTCAACAGGAGGGGGACGGCAGCCAACAATTCAGCAACTCAACCTAAGAAGCAAGTGTATCGGTGCCGCAACATCAATCCCTATCAAGCTATAGTCGAATTTGTGGAGCTATAGGAAGGCTGAAATGTAACATCCCCGATGTTACGATTACTAAAATTTGGATCATGGCATCATCAGCATTGCACAGCATAGTTGTTAAGCACACCTTGATGCATCAACTTAAAATGAGTTTAATTTGGTTGAATGTGCTTAGGGAGTTAAAGTGTGTTTATCTTGTAGAGTGATGCTTGAGTTGGTTGCTAAAACCCTAGGGTAAAGGTGTTCCGAAGGCTTAGGGGGGAAACCCTGATTTTTTTTGAACCCTAGATTTGCCCCCTTTTGCACAATTCAAAAACTAAGCAAAATTTGAGGTTGAGTTCAAAAGCAAAGTTGTAGATCTTGCCAAGATATACAACTTTGGTGTTTTGAGTTTTTGAAGTTTCGATACAAAATTCAAAGTAATTTTGAAAATACAGATTTCTAGAAAGTGTCCCCTTTTCCAATTTGAATCTCCAATTCAAGATCTATTTGAAATTTTGAAAAGTGACCAACATGAAAGTGGTAGAGCTCAAAAATTTGAACAACTTTCATGTTGGGAGTTTTTCAAGTTGTTATGCAAAATCAAAAGTAATTTTGGAAACCCTGTTTTGTCCCCAATTCAAAAATTTGAATTTCTGTGAATTAGGATTTGAATTGCAAACTGTTTTGACAAATTCACCATGTTCCACTCAAAATTGGTTTTGGTCACCAAAATATGTTTTGTAGCTTATAAAATTCTGAGCAACTTTTGTTTCGGTGGGATTTTGACTGTAGTTCAATTTTTGGCCGAATTTCACAAAAACCAGAAAAGAGGGGATAAGGGTCAGCTACAGTGATCCGATATGGATCATGGCGCCCCTGTCCAGCGCGGCCACCGCGCGCGTAGCGCCGCGTGCGCGCGTGCAGGCACGCAGCGTGCTTGCTTGCTTGCGTCGCCATGCGACGTGGAAGCCGGGCGTCTTCTCCACTCGCGATTTAAGCCTCTCCACCGGCCGAAGCGCCTCTGTTTGCTCCCACGAACGCCGACGAGCAACACCCGCGCCACCGTGAAATTCGTCCCCCTTGATCCCTTTCCGAGCCGCCTTAGCACACCCGCAGCTCCGCCCTGAGCTCCGCCATCGATTGCGCCCCCAAACACACGCTCTACCCTACCGTAGCTCCAACCCGAGCCATTCTCCCTTCCAACTCCGGCCGAAACGCCGCTGCAAGCACACCACCGTGGCCAGCATCACTCTGAGCCTCTCCGCTGCTGCTTTTTGCTCTGTTGAAGTCGTGGTGAGCCCCTGATGCTTTTGCGCTACTCAATTCACGCTCTACTCGCTCGTAGTGGCCGGCGTTTTCTCGGCCGAGGCGGCCGTCCACCGTGCCCGTGGCCACCAGGGCTAGGATGGAGGAGAGTGGGTGAAAAGGGGGTCTAGGGGTGCGCGGGAGGTTGGAGAAGCTAACCCGCCCTACCGCGGAGGCCGAGGGCTCACCGGTGCGGAGCCCGAGCTCACCGGAGCGGTGGCGGGAGGAAGAAGAAGCCTCTGACGGGCGGGACCCGCCCGTCAGTGGCCGTGTGTGGAGGGTAGCGCCCGCGCGCGACGCGGGAGAGCTCTCGGGCCGACTTGGGCCGTGACCAAGCGGGCCGCCTGCGCAGCACAGTGTTGCTTTTTCTTTTTCCTTTTTGATTACAAATGCTTGATATTTGAAATTGTGTAGAAAATTCTGTGCTAATCCAAAAATGATGAAAATTTGTGTATAGGTTCTATGAAATAAGTAGAGCACAGGAAAAATAGTAGATTTTATTTTCTGATAGTTTGCATATATTTAAAAATTGCCTCTTTTATTTAATGAATAAAACTTCTAGGAATTTTAGTAATTTATTAATATGCCCAAAAATCACCAAACTTTGTGGGGAGTCTCTGAATATTATTCTCTGGCTTCACACAAAATTTGGTGGCATTTGGATAATGTTTGAATAAAATATTAATAAACCCTTATTTAGTAATTAAATATTAATTCTAAAATAATTAAATGATAATTAGTTAAATCCTCCTAATTAGGGTTTGTGTGATTTTGGGATTATGTGATGACCTAAGGTTATTACCCTTAATGACCTTGGGCATTTAATTATTGTTTGGTCTTAATGCTTAATTAGTGTCATTAATAATTAATTAAGGGTTAATTAAGGTAAATAGAAATAATAATTAGTTAATTTAGGATAATTATGAATTAAGAAAAGTACTAATTTACAGATGCACCCTCTTGGGTAAAGACCCTAAAATGGTAAACAACTTTAATTATTGTTTATTCTATATTGCACCGAGGAGGCCAGTTGTATTTAACTTGGTCCCTTTTTGCATATTTGTCATACGCATATCATGAGCATTCATCATTTTGCGTATAGTGCACGTGACCGAAGGAGCGACCGTTGAACCGAACCTCGAGGTCGGTGCTCCGTTCGAGGAAGTAGGATCCGAGACTTGGGAAGTCTCCGAGGGACCCTCTCTGCCCTGCAACCAAGGCAAGCCCCGGATGCATTAACCCCTCCTTGAATATTTTAAATCTTTTATCACTTATGAACTAAAAATGCTGCATTAGGTAGTTGAGAATTGGGTAACCAACTTGCTGCATTTACTACCTTGATATCTGTTATCCTGTCCTTGACACCTGTTTTATTTTAAAACTGCGTAGTGATGCTTACCCCTGCTACTAGATAGGTTTTCAAATAAGAAAGTTTGAAGGGTTGTTGTGGGATACACTTATGCTCAATGATGTTTCAACTTGAGACCGGTCGGTGGACTTGCTTTAAGAATGGAGTCTTAAAGTAGTGTCTCCAACTGTGTCGGTTAAGGACTGGTTCGTTGATGGCCTGCTGGGTTGAGAATTTATAGTACTAGCCACTTGCCCTCGGTAAGCCTGATCTTGTGATCCCTCGATGTGAAGAGCTACTCGCGCACTGGGCATGGAGCGATGGCGAGAGTAGTGTGTACCCACTTTACGGATATGAGATGACCGGAAAACATCTAGATCGGCTCTAGGATGGTGGAGTACTGTGCTCTCGGGTGCTGCGAACCTGGTCAAATTTGGGGAGAGCTTGATTTGGGTTGACATATGCAAGATTTGGTTCTACATATGTCGGGTGGTTAGGAACTCCAGCTGGATTGCTAAGAGATTCGAATCATCATTGCTCCCCAATTGGGAGACTCAATTCCTTCGACCCTCATCGTAGATAAATATGCAACTAAGTGATAAAATGAGAAAGGGGGAATGTCTCATGAGGTTCGGATCCCAATTCCCGGACTCAGAGTGACATGAAGCTATGGCCGTTGGATAGATAATACTTTGGTTTAGGACTAGAAACTCACAGACTTGTCTGTGGGAGGCAACTAGTTAGACTGTCCTCGAGCTCCTCGGCCTCTTAAGGAGAGGAATTCGCGGGTAAAACTTGAAAGTAAGGATGCACTTTTAGTAAGCTTTTTGGCAAAACTCTTTGGCTCCTTGGTCAGCCACTCCTTGTCTACCCTAAGCCTGCATTCCTGATTTCTCCTCTTTTTCCACCGGGTAAGTCTAGTTGAGTACTCCCGTACTCAGGGTTTTACCGCCCATGTTGCAGGTGAAGCTCAGGAGCCAACTTGTTTCGGACCCTGTTGTGTGACCGTCGTCGAGGTTGACGACGAAGAAGAGTGAGCGTGACCCATGGGTAGGGTCTGTAAATTTGTAATCGGTGTTCTAAAGTTTGAGTTGCTCCGCTGGACCTGGTTTGTAATAACACTCTACTATTTGGAAGAACTCCTTTTGTAAATTAAGTTATGTAATACTTCCGCTGTTTTACTCTGAAATATTATTTTGGTGGTATGTCGTTTGTGATACTGCAATGTCTTCGCAACGAATGATCCTGGTGTTAAGGTGGCCACTTGCTATCCTGTAAGGGCGAGAAGAAGAAGTTCTCGTTAATTGACCATCACCAGTGGTCAGGACGAGCCTGCTTAGTACGCCACAGGTAGCAGTGGAATGAGCGTCCAGCGATGCTCATCGGACTTCTAAAGTGGGAGGATCCTCGGCATCACTGTCAGAGGTCCTTAGGACAATGACAGGTGTCGGTGGGCCCAAACACTTAGGAGGTTCTGCCACAGCTGGTATCAGAGCATTCGTTGCTAAGATGACTGTTGTATCCTTTGAAAAACTTCAAAATCATTTGGATCTAATGCTATAAACTGGCCTACTTTGAGTCCAAGTGCTTTAGTCCTAACTTACCCCTGTCTGTAGGCCTTCTTAGAATTTTTGAAGTGGTTTGGAGGAGCAACATAAAGTATTTCCCTATGTTGTAAAAATTTAAAATAATATCGTTGTGAATTGTTGATAGGAATCGTAAGTTCGTGCATGCATCATGATGTATTAATTGGTTAAGTTCCTTCCTCCTTGTTTGGGTTGGGTGAATAGAATCAATCCTATTCTTGCTAACCTTTAAGGTCTCTCTTACTAATCCAAACTTACCCTCTACAGGATGGCCCATTGGAAATAGACCCCGCGCAAGAGGACTGGTCCAAAAGGAGTCCCCAGACATCAGCTGGCCCCGCGCAGCGATCAAGCAAGCAGTAGCCGTTCACCGCCTCAGCAGGAGGTGGACAGGTTGTCCGCCAAGTTGACCGAAGTGATGAGAGAAAGGATGTACAACGTCATGGAGATCGGCGAACTTAAAGCTCAACTAGCCAAAGAAAAACAAGCTACCGAGAACTGTGAGGCCATGCTGTCCCGTATGGTGGAGGAGAGGAATGCTGCTATTGCCCGAGAAGAAGAGGCCAGGAGCGCACACAGGCACGAGCTGACTAGGATGAATGCGAAGCTGGGTAAGGCCAGGTACCTTAAAGATCTGTACGTGAAGATGGCGGCCACGGTCACCGCGCAGCGGGATGTTGCGTGGCAGCAGGAGGACCAGCTCCAGTGGGAGAAGCTGGAGCTGGCCCATCATTTAGATACCGTCAATGACTTGGCAATGCAATATCGTGATGTTGCATTTGACCTGTATCATCAGCTCCATCCACCTCCAGGCGAAGGAGAGATGGATACGGATGGAGAGTTGGCGGACGATGGGGAACCCGATCAAGGCCTCAGTGATGAAGAGGAGTCCGACCCCGATGACAACAACCCGGGGGGTAATCAGGATGATGGCAATGACGACCCGGGCTACAGCTCTAGCCACACCGACTAGTTCGGTGAAGCCACGGGCAACGTCATTGTAGGAATCCTAGCTTACCGTAGTAGGGTCGGGTTTGTAATATAAAGTTTCTTTCAGTTTGAGAAGTTGTACTTGTTTGTTCCTGGTGTGTCGAACTGATGTTTAATAAATAAATGGATGTATGTAAGATATGTTCTAAGTTATGAATTTCATGTGGTAACAAGTACATATGACTTTGTAGCAGATGCCGATGCGTACACGAGGATCTGATGGAGCCGGAACATCCCAGGGAGGGGATGATATCCCCAACCCTCCACCTGCTCCACCTTCTCTGGCTGATGCCATTGCTGTACTTTTGAGTGCCACTACCGACAACGCTCGCTTGTTGCGCGAGTTAGCACAACGTCAACCACACCCCGCCCCAAACTTCAGAGCACCGCACAATGGGGACTTAGAAGCTCGGTACGTGGACTTTACCGAGACAAGGCCCCCGGTATTCACTAAGGCTGATGAGCCGTTAGAAGCGGATGACTGGCTCCGGACCATGGAGCACAAGTTCAGTTTGATTCAGTGTTCAGAAACTCAGAAGCCCCTGTTCGCAGCTCAGCAGCTTTGGGGAGCTGCAGGTGCCTGGTGGGAGAACTTCCTAGCTATCCAAGCTCCGGGACACCAGGTCACCTGGACCGAATTTAAGGACGCGTTCCGCGCCCATTACATCCCTGAAGGGCTCATGGCCATGAAGGCCGAAGAATTTCTCGCCTTGCAGCAAGGCGATAAAAGTGTCATGGAGTACGTGGCAAAGTTTAATCATCTCTCTCAATATGCCACAGACCATGTGAACACGGACCGAAAGAAGAAAGCTTGCTTCATGCGTGGTCTAAATACTAAACTTCAGACCATGATGACCACCTGCCAAAATGCTACCTTCTATGAGGCAGTAAATATTGCCATCGCCTTAGAGGAAAAGAATAGAAAGCACAAAGAAGCCAAGAAGAAGGCTGCTTCTTCCTCCTTCTCTGGTCACGGTAAAAAGCGCCAGAGAATCCTTTATCATCCGCAAGGACATGGACGCTTTCCAGCGCCGACACCTTATCGTGGTCCTTTTTCCCCTCCACAATATAGACCAGGGCAGCAGGTATATCCTCGACCTACTGCCATCGCCCTTGCACCACGCCAGCCGAACGCCCCAGGTGTTCGCCCCACTGCTCCGCCCAGCCACAATTACCCTTGTTTCAATTGTGGTAAGCCTGGGCATTTTTCTAAAGAGTGCCCTTACCCCCGCCAAACCAACCCTACCTTCCAAAGGCCACCTATGGGCCAACCCCAGCCAAGTCAATTCAGGACTGGGGCTCAGAAAGGACAACCTGTGCAAAGGGGTAAACCCGTGAAGAAAACGGGACAAGTCTTCCATACCGAGGTGGAGACGATACCGGAAGGAGAACCAGTGATGATGGGTACGTTTCCTGTTGCGAACCATCCTGCTTTAATGCTTTTTGATTCTGGTGCATCTCATACATTCATCAATCGCACCTTTGTGTTAAAGCATGGCATACCCATTGGGGAAACGCAAGATCATTTTTATATACAGTCGCCAGGAGGACGACTGAGTTCTAAAGAAATGGTTCACCAGGTACCCATCGAATTTGGTGGGCATAGTTTTCCCACTAGCATGATTGTTCTTAAGGACCAAGAGATTGATGTCATACTAGGCATGAACTGGATGGCACAACGAGGGGTTGTGCTAGACACTTTGCATCGAACCATTAAAATCCCATTGCCCAATGAGAATTCTTATTTGCTAATTCAGTTAGTTACTCCCAAGCGGGCAATTGGGCAAGTTCATGCCACTAATGTGTCTGCAGTCAAAGATATCCCGGTAGTTCGAGATTTTCCGGACGTGTTTCCTGAAGACCTACCAGGTCTGCCACCGGACCGGGATGTCCAGTTTGAAACCAGGGACAGCCCCAATATCTCGAAGGGCCTACAGAATGGCACCGAAAGAGCTGGCCGAATTAAAATCCCAACTACAAGAGCTGTTGCAGAAAGGTTTTATTTAGCCCAGTTCTTCTCCATGGGGTTGCCCAGCCTTGTTTGTGAAAAAGAAGGATCAAACATTAAGGCTGTGTGTCGATTATCGTCCCCTAAATGAGTTGACGATTAAAAATAAGTACCCGTTGCCCCGCATTGACTTACTGTTTGACCAGCTAGCCGGGGCCAAAGTGTTCTCAAAAATTGATTTGAGATCAGGGTACCACCAAATTAAAATTAGGCCGGAAGATGTGCCCAAGACAGCTTTTACAACCCGTTACGGGTTGTATGAATACTTGGTAATGTCTTTTGGGTTGACCAATGCACCGGCCCATTTCATGTACCTGATGAACTCTGTCTTCATGCCAGAACTAGACAAATTTGTAGTCGTCTTTATTGATGACATCTTAATCTACTCCAAGACTAAGAAAGAACATGCTGAACATTTGAGAATCGTGCTGACCCGTCTTAGGGAGCATCAACTATATGCCAAGTTCAGCAAATGTGAGTTCTGGCTGGACAAAGTTCATTTCCTGGGTCATGTATTATCAGTGGAGGGAGTCGCGGTAGACCCAGGCAAGGTAGAAGATGTGTTGAATTGGAAACCCCCGACTACGGTACATGAGGTCCGTAGTTTTCTAGGTATGGCAGGATATTACCGTCGTTTTATCCCGGACTTTTCAAGAGTCGCCAAACCAATCACGACCTTGCTCAAGAATCAAACAAAATTTGTTTGGTCACCTCAGTGTGAGCAAGCCTTTGAGACTCTGAAAAGGTTATTGACAACTGCACCTATCTTAGCCCAGCCAGATATTGAAAAACCCTTTGATGTGTATTGTGACGCATCAGGGATTGGGATAGGCTGTGTGCTAATGCAGGAGGGTCGCGTAATTGCATATGCTTCCAGGCAGCTTAAACCACATGAGGAAAATTACCCGACCCATGATCTTAAACTAGCCGCCGTGGTACATGCATTAAAGATCTGGCGCCATTATCTATTGGGGAACACATGTCATCTATACACCGATCACAAAAGCTTGAAGTACATCTTCACTCAAGCTGAATTAAATATGTGCCAGTGAAGGTGGCTAGAGTTAATCAAAGATTACGACCTTGAGGTGCATTATCACCCTAGCAAGGCAAATGTAGTAGCTGATGCCCTCAGTCGTAAGGCTCACTGTAATTGCTTAACAGTGACGCCTAGTGATATAACTTTGTGCCAAGAGCTAGAGAACTTGGAGATAGAAATGATTTCCCAAGGAAGCCATGCCAATCTAAAGATTGAGTTTAATCTCGAAGCTCAAATCATAGAGGAACAAAAGGAAGACAAAGGCATGAAACATCTTAAAGAGAAAATTTCTAATAGAGCACCCACAGACTTTAAGGTAGATGGTGCAGGAGTAATCTGGTTCAAGAACCGGTTAGTGGTTCCAAAGGTACCTGAGCTACGTCAACACATCCTGGATGAAGCTCATACCACGAGGTATTCCATTCATCCAAGAAGCAATAAAATGTATCAGGACCTGAAGCAAAGGTTTTGGTGGACAAAAATGAAGATAGAAATAGCCCGCTATGTGGCCCAATGTGACACCTGCCGAAAAGTCAAAGCTATTCATCTCAAGTCCGCTGGGGAGTTGCAACCTTTGCCTATCCCAGCATGGAAATGGGATGACATAAGTATGGATTTCATAGTAGGATTGCCCAAGACAGCCAAAGGCTTTGATTCAATTTGGGTCATAGTGGATCGTCTCACCAAAACAGCACATTTCTTGCCTGTAAAGCTATTGTATCCTGCCTCCACCTATGCTAAGATTTATTTTGATCGTATCCTAAGTCTACATGGGGTGCCAAAGACAATAGTGTCAGATAGAGGCACACAATTTGTCTCCCAATTCTGGAAATGTTTACACGAGTCCTTGGGCACCAAACTTTTATACAACACCGCCTACCACCCTCAAACAGGTGGGCAAACTGAAAGGTTGAATCAAACTCTAGAAGATCTATTGAGATCTTGTGCCCTGAAATTTCCAGATAAGTGGGATGACTGCTTGCCTCTAGCAGAGTTTTCTTACAATAATAGTTACCAAGAAAGCATCAAGATGGCTCCCTTTGAGGCACTATATGGCCGTCGATGTCGAACTCCGTTACACTAGTCGGAACCCGGAGAAAGATGGTTCTTCGGGGTTGACTTAGTGAAAGAGACTGAGAACAAAGTTAGACAAATCCAAAATAACTTGAAAGTTGCTCAGTCCCGACAGAAAAGCTATGCCGATAAAAGACGTCGACCATTAAGGTTCGCTAAAGGTGATCATGTATATTTGAAAGTGTCCCCAATGAAAGGAGTAAATCGTTTTGGTGTTAAAGGCAAGTTAGCGCCCCGTTACATTGGTCCATTTCCAATCATTGACCGATGTGGACAGGTAGCTTACCGCCTTAAACTGCCCGAACGATTATCCGGGATACACAATGTGTTCCATGTGTCTCAACTGAAAAAGTGTCTTCGGGTACCAGACCAAGTTCAAGATATTGAAGATATGGAACTTGAACCGGATCTAACTTATTCAGAATATCCTATACGAGTACTGGACCAAAGAAATAGAGTTACTCGAAGAACAACTACCAAGTGGTACAAGGTACAGTGGAGCCAGCACTCTGAAGAGGAAGCCACGTGGGAATCTGAAGATTATCTGCTGGAGAATTTTCCTGAGTTCCACGCTTCTCTTCAGGACAACATCTAACAAATAGGGAGTGTACTCTAGTGAAGGAAAAGAGTAGCCAAAGCCATGTACTTAGTGTACATATATGTTTATAATTGAGTAATCTTCCCCAACTTCTTGTTTTATGAGAAAGTTGAAGATGAAAGAGTTTTGACAAATTTCCTTTTCCATTACTTACCCTAAGGCTTTAAATCTCGGGGACGAGATTTCTTTAAGGGGGAAGGACTGTAACATCCCCGATGTTACGGTTACTAAAATTTGGATCATGGCATCATCAGCATTGCACAGCATAGTTGTTAAGCACACCTTGATGCATCAACTTAAAATGAGTTTAATTTGGTTGAATGTGCTTAGGGAATTAAAGTGTGTTTATCTTGTATAGTGATGCTTGAGTTGGTTGCTAAAACCCTAGGGTAAAGGTGTTCCGAAGGCTTAGGGGGGAAACCCTGATTTTTTTGAACCCTAGATTTGCCCCCTTTTGCACAATTCAAAAACTAAGCAAAATTTGAGGTTGAGTTCAAAAGCAAAGTTTTAGATCTTGCCAAGATGTACAACTTTGGTGTTTTGAGTTTTTGAAGTTTCAATACAAAATTCAAAGTAATTTTGAAAATACAGATTTCCAGAAAGTGTCCCCTTTTCCAATTTGAATCTCCAATTCAAGATCTATTTGGAATTTTGAAAAGTGACCAACATGAAAGTGGTAGAGCTCAAAAAGTTGAACAACTTTCATGTTGGGAGTTTTTCAAGTTGCTATGCAAAATCAAAAGTAATTTTGGAAACCCTGTTTTGTCCCCAATTCAAAAATTTGAATTTCTCTGAATTAGGATTTGAATTGCAAACTGTTTTGACAAATTCACCATATTCCACTCAAAATTGGTTTTGGTCACCAAAATATGTTTTGTAGCTTATAAATTTTTGAGCAACTTTTGTTTTGATGGGATTTTGACTGTAGTTCAATTTTTGGCCGAATTTCACAAAAACCAAAAAAGTGGGGATAAGGGTCAGCTACAGTGATCCGATATGGATCACGGCGCCCTTGTCCAGCGCGGCCACCGCGCGCGCAGCGCCGCGTGCGCGCGTGCAGGCACGCAGCGTGCTTGCTTGCTTGCGTCGCCATGCGACGTGGAAGCCGGTCGTCTTCTCCACTCGCGATTTAAGCCTCTCCACCGGACGGAGCGCCTCTGTTTGCTCCCACGAACGCCGACGAGCAACACCCGCGCCACTGTGAAATTCATCCCCCTTGATCCCTTTCCGAGCCACCTTAGCACACCCGCAGCTCCGCCCTGAGCTCCGCCATCGATTGTGCCCCCAAACACACGCTCTACCCTACCGTAGCTCCAACCCGAGCCATTCTCCCTTCCAACTCCGGCCGAAACGCCGCCGCAAGCACACCACCGTGGCCAGCATCACTCCGAGCCTCTCCGCTGCTGCTTTTTGCTCGGTTGAAGTCGTGGTGAGCCCCTGATGCTTTTGCGCTACTCAATTCACGCTCTACTCGCTCGTAGTGGCCGGCGTTTGCTCGGCCGAGGCGGCCGTCCGCCGTGCCCGTGGCCACCAGGGCTAGGTGGAGGAGAGTGGGTGAAAAGGGGGTCTTTGGTTGCTCGGGAGGTTGGAGAAGCTAACCCGCCCTACCGCGGAGGCCGAGGGCTCACCGGTGCGGAGCCCGAGCTCACCGGAGCGGTGGCGGGAGGAAGAAGAAGCCTCTGACGGGCGGGACCCGCCCGTCAGTGGCCGTGTGTGGAGGGCAGCGCCCGCGCGCGACGCGGGAGAGCTCTCGGGGCGACTTGGGCCGTGACCAAGCGGGGCGCCTGCGCAGCACAGTGTTGCTTTTTCGTTTTCCTTCTTGATTACAAATGCTTGATATTTGAAATTGTGTAGAAAATTGTGTGCTAATCCAAAATGATGAAAATTTGTGTATAGGTTCTATGAAATAAGTAGAGCACAGGAAAAATAGTAGATTTTATTTTCTGATAGATTGCGTATATTTAAAAATTGCCTCTTTTATTTGATGAATAAAACTTCTAGGAATTTTAGTAATTTATTAATATGCCCAAAAATCACCAACCTTTGTGGGGAGTCTCTGAATATTATTCCCTGGCTTCACACAAAATTTGGTGGCATTTGGATAATGTTTGAATAAAATATTAATAAACCCTTATTTAGTAATTAAATATTAATTCTAAAATAATTAAATGATAATTAGTTAAATCCTCCTAATTAGGGTTTGTGTGATTTTTTGATTATGTGATGACCTGAGGTCATTACCCTTAATGACCTTGGGCATTTAATTATTGTTTGGTCTTAATGCTTAATTACTGTCTTTAATAATTAATTAAGAGTTAATTAAGGTAAATAGAATTAATAATTAGTTAATTTAGGATAATTATGAATTAAGAAAAGTACTATTTTAGAGATGCACCCTCTTGGGTAAAGACCCTAAAATGGTAAACAACTTTAATTATTGTTTATTCTGTATTGCACCGAGGAGGCCAGTTGTATTTAACTTGGTCCCTTTTTGCATATTTGTCATACGCATATCATGAGCATTCATCATTTTGCGTATAGTGCACGTGACCGAAGGAGCGACCGTTGAACCGAACCTCGAGGTCGATGCTCCGTTCGAGGAAGTAGGATCCGAGACTTGGGAAGTCTCCGAGGGACCCTTTGTGCCCTGCAACCAAGGCAAGCCCCGGATGCATTAACCCCTCCTTGAATGTTTTAAATATTTTATCACTTATGAACTAAAAATGCTGCATTAGGTAGTTAAGAATTGGGTAACCTACTTGCTGCATTTACTACCTAGATATCTGTTATCCTGTCCTTGACACCTGTTTTATTTTAAAACTGCGTAGTGATGCTTAGCCCTGCTACTAGATAGGTTTTCAAATAAGAAAGTTTGAAGGGTTGTTGTGGGATACACTTATGCTCAATGATGTTTCAACTTGAGACCGGTCGGTGGACTTGCTTTAAGAATGGAGTCTTAAAGTAGTGTCTCCAACTGTGTCGGTTAAGGACCGGTCCGTTGATGGCCTGCTGGGTTGAGAATTTATAGTACTAGCCACTTGCCCTCGGTAAGCCCGATCTTGTGATCCCTCGACGCGAAGAGCTACTCGCGCACTGGGCGTGGAGCGATGGCGAGAGTAGTGTGTACCCACCTTACGGATCTGAGATGATCGGAAAACATCTAGATCGGCTGTAGGATGGTGGAGTACTGTGCTCTCGGGTGCCGCGAACCTGGTCAAATTTGGGGAGAGCTTGATTAGGGTTGACATATGCAAGATTTGGTTCTACATATGTCGGGTGGTTAGGAACTCCAGCTGGATTGCTAAGTGATTCGAATCGTCGTTGCTCCCTGATTGGGAGACTCAATTCCTTCGACCCTCATCGTAGATAAATATGCAACTAAGTGATAAAATGAGAAAGGGGGAATGTCTCATGAGGTTCGGATCCCAATTCCCAGACTTAGAGTGACATGAAGTTATGGCCGTTGGATAGATAATACTTTGGTTTAGGACTAGAAACTCATAAACTTGTCTGTGGGAGGAAACTAGTTAGACTGTCCTCGAGCTCCTTGGCCTCTTAAGGAGAGGAATTCGCGGGTAAAACTTGAAAGTAAGGATGCACTTTTAGTAAGCTTTTTGACAAAACTCTTTGGCTCCTTGCTCAGCCACTCCTTGTCTACCCTAAGCCTGCATTCCTGATTTCTCCTCTTTTTCCACCGGGTAAGTCTTGTTGAGTACTCCCGTACTCAGGGTTTTACCACCCCTGTTGCAGGTGAAGCTCAGGAGCCGACTTGTTTCGGACCCTGTTGTGTGACCGTCGTCGAGGTTGACGACGAAGAAGAGTGAGCGTGACCCATGGGCAGGGTCTGTAAATTTGTAATCGGTGTTTTAAAGTTTAAGTTGCTCCGCTGGACCTGGTTTGTAATAACACTCTACTAATTGGAAGAACTCATTTTGTAAATTAAGTTATGTAATACTTCCGCTGTTTTACTCTGAAATATTATTTCGATCGTATGTCGTTTGTGATACTGCAATGTCTTCGCAATGAATGATCCTGGTGTTAAGGTGGCCACTTGCTATCCTGTAAGGGCGAGAAGAAGAAGTTCTCGTTAATTGACCATCACCAGTGGTCAGGACGAGCCTGCTTAGTACGCCACAGGTAGCAGTGGAATGAGCGTCCAGCGATGCTCATCGGACTTCTAAAGTGGGAGGATCCTCGGCATCAGTGTCAGAGGTCCTTAGGACAATGACAGGTGTCGGTGGGCCCAAACACTTAGGAGGTTCTGCCACATGAAAGTAGCAAGGAAATACTAACACCACATTAGTTACAAAAGCAGGTTGAGAAATCATTCAACGGTGGTGCTATGCTAGTCCTAGGCTAGACCATGCTAGAGACGCGAGCCTAGACACAAACAAAGTCACGGTACCGCAGGAACAATAATAAGGACAACAAGAGATAACTCCCCTTCTTCCTAGATAACTCCCCTTCTTTTCCTCTTCCTTTCTTCATTTTTTTCTTCTGTTTTTTTTCTCTTTTTTTTATTGTTTTTTTTGTTTCTTTCTGTTTTTTTCTTTTACTTTGCTCAACTAAAACAAATCTGAATCTTGATGGATTAGATTTCAGAATACGCACAATGCCTTTAGTGTGACAAAAATACAACTAGCAAATTGTGATGGTGATATGGTGCGCA